>NC_060280.1:28221453-28422957 GCF_021613505.1 Equus quagga
AGAGAGAGAGAGAGAGAGAGAGAGAACAACTGTTTGAGGACCCAGGAGTCAGTGTTCCTTCCTCTAACTACAGGGCTTCTCAAGGTGACCATTTATGTCAGGAGGCTGAAAGGTGACCACTTATGTCAGGAGGCTGCAGGAGCTGCCCTGGGTCCCCATCCTGGGCTCTGTCAGTGAGTCAGGTCAATTCTCTCAAGGAATACCCTCATTTGGACTAGAAAATAACAAAGGACCTTTGCAGTCCTGAGATTCTAAGTCTCTTAGTATGTCAGTGAAACTTTTATGAGGAAATCATTGCAGAGGACTTTCCACAACTGACTGGTGGTCCTGTCCACACCCTTGAGGATCACTGCAAATTCCCCTGAGACTGTAGCCTGAGCTACCTTGGATGTCACAATATTCAGGGTTTATTACTTTGTGCATCTAAATAAAAGAAGCTGTTGAGCTTGATGCAAAAAAAAAAAAAAAAACCCACTTGTGGATTTTGCTCAAACAAATTCAGACTCAACTCACTCACTGGAGGCCTGGCTCTCCTGAAAGGATTTCTACCTAGGTCTGATTCAGGACTTTGGAATGCTATGCTTTAAGGACCTTAGAGACTTGCACTGAACCTTCTCCATTTCAGATGAAGAACCTGGAGCCCAAAGGGGCAGCAACTTTCCCAAATTACACAGCAAATCAGTGCAGAGCTGGGCCCAGAGTTCAGGGCTTACTATGCCCTGGTTAGAGCTCCTTTGTGAGTTATGGGTCTCTGCAGTGCAATCTTGGGCATTTGGTATAGTGGCCTTTGTGTTCCCATTTCACTAAAGGCAATATCATGAGAGAAAAAAGGAATCCGATCACAGAAGTCCCAGCTCTGCCTTATGAAAGGAAGCTTTGTTTATGATGCGCTGTTCTTTCTCTCAGGTTCCTAACCATAATTTTAGGCTCCATCAAACAGGATAATAAAGAGAGTGTGTACATTAGCAAGATAAAATCTTTTCAGCCTTCTCTTCAATCCTTCTGCACCGTCATAAATCTTTTTCAGTTGTAGAGCCCCTACCACCTTCAAAGCCATTGATCCTCACATAAAGGATGCCTTTTAGACTAATTGGTTTATTGACCATCAGATTTATATGTCTCGACAAAGCTCTATGTCTGATTCTTGCCTTAACCCCCAAGTCTCCTTGTTGGTAGCCGAACAAGAAAGTGCTGAGTAAGTAGGAGGGAGACCTAATGACAAACAGGCTTAGCAAGTGTTGGTGAAATTGAACTGAATTTCTTAAAGTGCCCTGAATTTCTGTGGTATTAGAAGTGCCAAAATCTGTGTGTCTGGAAGCACCCTGGTGTACGTAGGAGGGTCAGTCGACCTCACATCTATGTAAAAATTGCACAGGTTCATACATTACTTGCTTAAAACAGACGGGGTACATTCTGGTCCTTTACAGGGACTGTAATAGCCTGTGAGAGGACAGTGGGATGTAGCTACTGGACATTTCAACAGGACTTCAAGGAGATTTCAACAGAGTAGAAGGTAAGGCCTTCTAATATTCAAACTTTCTCACTGTGGAAAGGGTTGCCTCTGGAGGGAATGAGTGCCCCACACCTGGAGATGTGTGAGCAAAGGCTAGTTGGCAAACTACTAGTCAAGGCAGCTAGAGAAGAGGTCCCTGCCAGGGTGGAGGACACTGAGTACACAGCACCAAGGTAAGAGAATCAGGAGTCTAATAGCTAGAGAGAACCTTAAAGATGACCTAGTCCAGCCCCCTCATTTTACAGTTGGAAAAACCAAGGTCCAAAGCATGGACATAAATTATCCAAGGTTACAGAGAACCAAGTCTAGAATCCAACACTTTCGGTTTTCCACTCCAGGTCTCTTTCTGCTACGTTACAGTGGCTGTGTCTATAAGCATCTAATCCATATGTGTAGCTAAAAGAGAGAATATGCACGTATAAGTCCATTTACATATCTAATTCACAGGTATCTGGAAAAACTCCCTACTGCTGCCATCCCTCTCTTAAAGAAGAAATCTCATGAAAAAAGTCAGTAACAGAAACTTAACCTGGTGGTATCTTTTTCTAGTTGTGCTGCTTACTAGTTGGATGATAGTGGGTGCATTACCTTTTGAGCCCCAGCTTTCAAACTGGAATAAAAATTCACCCAAATCATAGGACTATAGTGTAGATTAAATGAGAAGGTAATTATGAAAACATATTCTCAAAAAGGTGAGAGTTATGTTGTATAAACATAAATTGATGTTGACATCTAGGGGCAATGATAACTAAGGAGAAAATAACATTGGGTATTTAAAAGAAAAGAAAAAACAATGTATTCTTCTAATCTACTTACTTAATAGATTAATAATTTGCTGAACCACACACCACTGGGCCTAGTCTGCAACATCCCTCTAAGGGCTTGTCCAGCCCCTGCTGGTACAACTTAAGAGACAGGCGCACATCACAGTCAAAGCCAGACATTCTCTTTTGGACAGCTCCAATAAAGTACAAGGTTTTTCCTTATACAGAGTCAAAATGCCATTCTAATTTCAAAACACTGGTCCTCATTTTACCCAGTGGAGCCATTTTGTGTTAAAAATCAGATGTGAAGGTGAAACCATTAGTCGCCCCACTCAAGATGAACCTCAAGATGAATGTCACCAATCTGACTGGGCAGATGGTTTCTCTCCTCCCTGAGGACTCCATGTACATACCTTGCTCCCATAGTGTAGCTTCCACTAGGGCAGTGTTTCTCACACTAGGGGCAATTTTGTCCCCCTGCCAGGGGATATTTAGCAATGTTTAGAGACATTTTTGACTGTCATAATGAGAGTTTGCTACTGGCATCCAGTGGGTAGAGGCCAGGGATGCTGCTAAGCATCCTACAATGCACAGGACAGCTCCCCACAACAAAAAATTATCTGGTCCAGATGTCCATAGTGCCAAGGCTGAGAAATCCTGTGCTAGCTGGAGGAGGTCTCTCTGTCCAAAGGTCCACAGGCCTTCAAATGTGTCCTCTGTCCTTTCCCTTGAATGCAGTAACAACCATTCCCTCATCCAACTTTTTGGCCAGGTGAGTACTTCCTTCTCCTTCCCTCACTGCTTTGTGTCTCCCCAAAGCTGGGTATATGATCAAAGAGGATGACCTTTCCGGAATGAGGAGGGCCAATTTTTTGCATGGGTAGGAGAACCTCTTAAAATAGTGTCTTGTAAATGTCAGTTTTACAAGTTCCCTTTCCTTTCTTCCTAAGAGACAAATAAGTCCCAACCAAGGGGAACAAGGAAAGGAGGAGACAGGCTGTATTTACTGAAAGCCGCAGAGGATGCTTGGTAAGTTCGGTTCTCGGTCCCGGTGTCCACTGGGAGGTGGAAGGTGCCTTCAGTGCCACAGGAAGACGAGTTCTGTGGCCAGGCCTGTTTCATCAGCAGAGTTGCTTAAGGGAAGACACAAGAATGGCATTAGGCAGAAATAAGAAGTGGGCACCACCAATCACAGACACAAAGCAAGGGTCTTGTGCTGGACGGAAACATATAACCCAAGGGGCCCTGTTCAGACACACAGGATGGTCCAGCCTTTCTGAGATGGGTGAGTGGTTGAGGGGAGTGCC
Organism: Equus quagga; assembly: GCF_021613505.1. Taxonomy (NCBI): domain Eukaryota; kingdom Metazoa; phylum Chordata; class Mammalia; order Perissodactyla; family Equidae; genus Equus; species Equus quagga. The sequence continues at coordinate 28,225,038 of NC_060280.1, forward strand.
AAAGTGAGGTTCCAAATGATTTGAAACTGAGGAAATCTGAGCTTATAATAATTAGGAGAGTCAGGATTTTCTACCCACTAATGAAACCACAAAGATGCCTATAAATACTGCCTTCTACTGCCTAACATTCTGGCCTAAGGCTCTGGGATGTTCCTTAGTCACTTTCTCATTAATGTGTAGCAACTTGGAGCCTTTGACTATTTATTGGGCCAGATCAACTGAGTACTCTTTTTTTATGCCTGAAATCTCATCTGGAGGTGTATTTAATAAGTTACTTGCAAAGAGAGACCCAAAAATAATTACCACATGACATGAACCTTGCTGGACTGCCATCTCTTCTAAAGGGACTGAGTTTTGGCAGCGCAGAAAGCACAGTGGGGTACTCCCTGCTAACTCCTTCTCCTGTACACCCAGCTGGGACCGGATAGACATACCTCTTGCACACCCTTTATACCTTCTGCTGAGGTGCTACTGGTGCCCCATCATGAGATATCTCCTCACGAATTAGAGATGATCTTTGGGCCATTAAGAAAGTAAATGTCAAACTTGGGGTAGGTGTGAAATGAGATGATGCTCAGTTTGAAGGAAATCTGCAGAGACTTCCCAGGCTGACTCACAGCTCAGCTTGAGAAATTTGAAGGATGATGCTTCATATGTTCTAGAAGTGGGGAGTGACTCAAAAAACTTACCTTCATGGTATCCTGCGGGGAAGGAGAGAGGAAATAGAGTTTCAAAGGGGGAAAATGCCTAACTTTTTAGCTATTTCCCTTGATATACTTCCAAACACTAGAGGAGAAACGTTCTTGACCCAAATTTCTACTTTTATGGTAAAAAGAATTACTTTAACAGTACCTTTTTCACTCAAATAAGGTCTTGGGAGTCATGGATATGGGGTGTTTTAAAGTATATAAGTAGGAGGTGGGTTGCATTGGCAATAGCCAGATATACGTGAAACATTTTAACAAGGGGCTAAGGTAAGACAGGGTGGTAGGAGAAGAAAGTATGCCTATACACTCTAATTCCACCAGGACAAGGATAGTCCACCTCCAGAGAGATCCCATAGCCCCCTCTGGCTGTCAGGCTAATAGGTAATACCTCTGGTTCCTTCAGTCATGGAAGTACAGGGGCCAGAGAAGGAGGTCAAGGACTCTGCTGTTTTTGCTGAACCACGGCTAGAAGTGTAGTTGTTCTGGACTGACCCTGTGCTTGCATTAATGGCCCGCAATACATACAGCAGATGCTGAGAAATGAGAAGGAAATCATGGGCAGGAAAGTGACACTAAAAGGAGAATTCTGGCAGAAGAAATGCAGACCCAGCAGAATTCCATGCAGAGTCCAGGGCCTTTGCTGGACATCCAGACATGGCTCTGCAGACAATGCAGGAGGAGGGCAATCTGTTTTAAACAATTATCTTGGGTTTCTTTTCCTGGGGAGGTAGGGGTAAGGGTGGGGATTAATAAACAATCCAATTAGCACTGAAAAATCTTATCAAGAGGTCTCCAAATTTAGAACCTGCCACTCCATGTGGCTGGAAAGCCCTGGCCACCCAAAACAACTCCCTAAAAAGTGAAACAAGTAGCTCTGAGAAGTCACATAGAGCAAGCCCATGCCCTCAAGACCCCATAGGGACTCCACCAGGAAGCAGGAGGCCTGAACTTGGCTGCAGAGAATTTGGAGGTCTTGTTCCGGTCCAGTTGTTTCCCCAAGTGGTGCATACTTTACCACAATTCTCATCATAGGCCAAAAGTCTGACATTAGCCTGAAGGACTGTGTGACAATTTAAGTAAGTAAATCAAAATTAACCAAAGAGTGACTGAGGCCTACACTGCGCTCAGCACTGAGGGGAGCGCCACGGTGGACAGGAACACACGTGGGTCATGGTCACCGCACACAAGGTACTCATGGTCTAGCTGGGGATGCAACACAGCCACACGCCAACCAGAGAGTGAACAAGACAGCATTGCACACAGTAAAATAAGGTTCCAGATTAACCAGGAAAGAAGCAAGTGCGACTGTGCCTTTGATTATGTCTTTCCCTAGATCAAGTGAACTAAACTATACATGTTCCTGAAGAAGTGGGTATTTTCTTTCGGTTTTATTATAAAGAAAACAAGTATTAGTATCTTCTATATTTCTCTGTATATATGAATACTTAGTAATTTAAATAACTGGGTAAATATGAAAACCCAAACCAAAAAACAACAAATATTAGCTGTCAACTTGACTTCCTCATTAAGTAGCTGTTCCATATGATCTTCCTCCTCCATGAAAAATTCTAAAGTCACCCATGCTGTTGGTGGTAGTGATTGAGAGCTCAGTTGTGGGATAAAGATAATCCAACTGATGCTTTTAGAGCAGGCTGCTCTGATAGATATGCCTGCCATGAAAGGTAGCAACTCCTAGAAACGTTCTACATTTTGAACTGGGTGGTAGTTAAATACAAGTGTATACATATATCAAATATTACTGAGCTGTACATTTGAAACTAGTGCACTTATGTACTACAGTATATGTGTTACTCTTCAATTTAAAAAGGAGAGAGAGAGAGAACCCTTGGCAGTGAAGGGCCATGGCCCAGTCACAGCATGCTGCCCACATCCAGGTGCTGGGTTGTTCACTTCCCTGGATACGGGGCCCTCACGCCCTCTGACACTTGAACAATCTGTTAAGCACACTTACAAGGAGGAGAGGCAGCAAGGGACCATCATCCTGAACAATGTAGTAAGTCAGGAAATCTGAGTTCTAGCCTGGGCTGTGCCACTTATGAGCTGTGGGACCTTGGGCAAGTTGCTAAACCTTTCTAAGCTTCTGTTTTGCTGTCTGATAAAATGGCAATAATAATCACTCCCTGATCGGGGCTGGCCCTGTGGCCAAGTGGTTAAGTTCGCGCTCTCCGCTGCAGGCGGCCCAGTGTTTCGTTGGTTAGAATCCTGGGCACGGACATGGCACTGCTCATCAAATCACGCTGAGGCAGTGTCCCACATGCCACAACTAGAAGGACCCACAATGAAGAATATACAACTATGTACTGGGAAGCTTTGGGGAGAAAAAGGAAAAAAATAAAATCTTAAAAAATAATCACTCCCTGATCACTTCATAGTGTTGACGTGAGGATCAAAAATAAAGTGTCATCCAGGGTCGGCCCCATGGCTGAGTGGTTAAGTTGGCACGCTCTGCTTCAACGGCCCAGGGTTTCGCTGGTTTGGATCCTGGGCATGGACGTGGCACCGCTCATCAGGCCACACTGAGGCGGCGTCCCACATGCCACAACTAGAAGGACCCACAACTAAAAGTACACAACTATGTACCGGGGGGCTTTGGGGAGAAAAAGGAAAAGTAAAATTAAAAAAAAAAAAAAAAAGTGTCATCCAGTCTCATAGCTTCTAATTCTGGTATCTGTCCATCTTCCATCCCCACGGCCGTGGACAGCTCTAATTTAAATTCTCATCATCTCTCACCTGATCTATTCCAACTGCTTCTTCACTGTTCTGCTTGTGTTTAAACCCGCCAATTATAATCTCCAAGTTGCAATCAGAGTGATATTTCTAAGACCTAAACCTAATCACACAACCTTCTTAAAAACATTCTAAGGTTCTCCACAGCCTATAGGCTTAAGCCTGAACTCCCTGTGTGGCATTCAAGGCCCCTCATGACCTAGTCCTATGATCTCTCTATACTCTTTCATTGTCCTCACCCTCTAACCCTACACTACCGCCACACAAACTGTTTAGTATTCCCAGAATATGCCGAGGAGCATCACATCTCTGTATTTTTGCTCACACTGCTCACTCTTCCTGGCATGTCTTTCCCCAAATGCCACCTGGTAAACATTATCAATCCATCAGTCATGAGCTGAGGACGCGCGTCTACTATGAAGTCTTTTCTTTTCCCCACCCCCGTCATGTATCCCATATGGTTCACTATCCCAGGCCCTGTGATTCTTAGAAGCCCCTGTACTTGCTGACTTGTCTGTCTCCCCCACTAAACTGTGAGCTCCTTGAGAACAGGGACCCTCTCTTACTGGTCTTTGTATCTTCAAAGGGTCAGCTTAGGGCCTGGCACAGGACACTCTGTCAAGAGAAGAGCTCCATTATGTATTCTTTAGTATTTCTATTTCAGATGCTATAACTGGAGGGGTGAGGAAGCATGAGAGTTTCTCTTACTTTTTATGGAGTCTTCTGTCCAAGTTCACATATCCTAAGGCAAACATAAAATGACTCTCCATAAATGGCAAGAGAAACAGGTTTGTGACTAGCAAAACTGAAATAATAAAATTATAAGAGGACATGCTGTTAGCATTTAAAGGGACCTCAGAGATCATCTGGAATAAAACACTTCATCTACGGCCTGGAGACATTAGTAAATTGCCCAAGATCACACAGCCCACAGCAGCAGCAAGGAGAAATTTTCACAGCTCATCTCCTGAAAGATGCGCCACACGCAAATTTAATATTCAACATCCAAATAACGTAAGGTTGAAAGTTGAGAAAGTGTGCAGACATTTTATGAAAACATTATCCTGAGCAGCCCAGGTGAGGGTGGCGAAAGTGGCAAGTCCCTCCTATGGTCCCTTCCTGTCTATGACAAAAAAGACCTAATCAAGTTACACTGCTGGGACCCTCACAGGTGCCCAAAAGTTCCCGTGGTGCCTTGGGCCTGGAGTCCACACTGCCCAGAGAACCCAGTTCTGGTCCCTCGCTCGTTAGCACACTTGGCCCTCACCTCTCACCATCCAGGAAAATGCCATGAAAATGAGCCAGAGCTCAACATCGGAGCTAAGGGAACAGATCGTATCTAACGTCAACCAGGTCTTCAAACATGTCAAACTGCTGATGGAGATGGAAAATCTGGTCCTGGGGCAGACTGGTTTTTTGGTTCTTATAAGCATAATCCAGGTACTCCTCCCTAGGGGCTGTCACAGAGCCAACAGAGGAGGCACACAGAGGCCCAGGAATTTTTGTTCACTTATTTGTTTGAATTCAGCAGCCAGGTTAGGGTGACAGCTTCTGACCTAGGTCAGATGGGACCCCGGAGGTGAGGAAGGGGAGAGACGCCTTTGAGTGCCACGATCCTTCACTGCTACCCTAGGGGACGGTTCATGTGTGTCTCCAACCCATGATTTTGCACCATCAGACATGTTCCTGCATGCTTTAGGAACTGCTGCTGAGCCACCTGGGGGAGCCCAAGCCTAGGGGATGGGATTTGGGGAGGAAAGGGGAGGGAATCTACCATTGTTACGAGATAACACATTCATAGGCCATAATACAGATGAGGAAAAATAGCTCTCCTACCATAAGCTGAATGCAGGAACTGAAACTCTGTTGGATAGAAATGTTAGTTGAAATTACCACTAAGAACTTTTGCAAAGCAGTATACATTGCAGTTACAAAAACAGACTTTGTCTCAAGATAGTTTTCCCCGGGCTACACAAGAAACAGTGAATGCAGGGGGTGCCAAGTGCCTCTACCCTGGAGGGGGGTGACAGACTTGCCATCCAGGAAAGCCCATTCATTGAGAAGGGGCACCTCCCTTGATGCCATGGTATCTCCTAGGCAGCTGGCCCAAGCTCCTGCTCTTTGCATGTCCATGCTAAGAATAAGTTCCAATTCTTCCAAGTACTGCAGAGGGACATCACATAAGATAGAGACTTCATGTGCTAGAGGAAGTGAAGGTTCAGGGAGAAAATCATCCTGTTTGGCCTCTAAAGAGCTCTCTGTAAAGCCCAGAGAGCTAGGACCAATGCAAGGGTACTTCATTCCCTAAGGCTGGGAGACGGGTAGAAGGAGTACAGGCTATGGGGTCAGACAGACTGGGTTTGAATCCCAGCTCCGCTGCTTTTTAGCCATGCAACTTTGGACAAGTTCTTTAACCTCTCTGAGCAAAATTGGAGGCAAGAAGCTCTAACCCACAAGGATAAGGTAAAAATTAATGTTTGTGACATCCCTTGCACAGTGTCTGGAACACGGCAGATGCTCAGAAAACACAAATTCCTTTCCCCTGCCCTTCTCTAGCTTTGTCATATGCAAAATGGGAATAATACATTGGTACTTTACAAAGCTAATGTTAAATCAAGTGAGACAACAGAGGAAAATGATTTATAAAAAGATTTCTTGTGAGGAGGTATTTCATTTTTATCTATATTAGTTATCCTGTTTATCCTTTCCTTCATTTTCATCTATATTAGTTATCCTGTTTATCCTTTCCTTCATTTTCAAGTTAGATTACCATTAATATGACAGATCCTTTGGTCTCCAGATTCTGAAAACGAGTCTCAGTTGGCTCCTGCCTCCTGTGGGGCCAAATTGTTCTTAAATAAGATCTCTGAAGTCATTAAAAGCTTGGAAAAAAGTTCCAAGTACCCACATTGCTTTCAGAACCAATGAAAGAGTGAAATGTTTCCCTGCAGCCTGGACAGATGACATCTCAGGGTACTCAGAGCTGCTAAAAATAGCTTCCTCTGAAGCAACTTCTTGGACTTCTTGGTCTCCTTGAGGAAGCTGAGAGAAACGTAAACCTGAGAGTCTAGCTCCTGTGCAGGCTTCTACCCACAGGCATCGCTTGGCATCGCAAATGGCTGGCGCTGGCAGGAAGCTGAGAGTAACCTACACTGTCCTCTCTGTCCTTGACCCAGCTCCCCCAGTGCAATCAGGAGAACTGGTGAATGCAGAGGCCAGCCTCCCAACGTACGAAACAGACCAGCTGTGCATGTGTGTAACTCCAAAGGGAAGGGGATGTGCCCTATTCAAAATGAGCAGGAGAGTTAGCGCTAAAACCCCTCTCTTCCAACTCCCAGTTTGGGGCTTTCTGACACAACGTGCTAACACTACCTTCTCCAGTGGATTATGTGAGTTTCTGAGAAAATGGTCTGGGTTGGTTTAGTCAGGGCTTAAAAATATGTCGACTTTTCAAAACATAAAACTGAGAAAACTCAAGTTAGATGAGGGGTGATATTTTGTTTTAAAATTAAAACTTAATTGGTACTTTATGCATTCCAGGAGCTTTCCAATCTCTTCATTTTTTTTTTTCCCAGTCTCAGAGTCCTCCTGTCTGCTCCCCCTTCCCTCTCTACTCTGGTTGCTTCAGTCTAACACCTCAATTTCTCTCTGTTCAACTGCAACTATAATGTAGTGGTTAAGAGTGCACGCAGGTGTGGTGGCAGGATGCCTGGGTTTGGATCTATGGGCTAGTTCCCTAACTTCTCTAAGTTTCAGTTTTCCCACTTGGAAAACTGAAATAACAATAGTACTGACCTCAAAGGTTTGTTGTGATATAAAATAAGTTAATGCCCATAAAAAGCTTAAAATAGTCCTTGGCACATAGGAACCATTCAACAAATATTAGCTATTTATTCCGTCCTCCCACTTTCTTGCCAAACTAATCCTAAAACAATTCCACAATCTATCAGCAGTTCTAAACATCATGAGAAAACATCCCAGAGCTGGGGATTAGAGCCTTTACAAATTCACAGCCTCCACCCTCAGCTGGGCCTCCTATGTACGCAGCTGTGTTACCTGTTGGTAGTTTCCTCTCCCACTCCTCCCAGTGAGGCTTCCACACCTTGACCTCTCTCCTTAAGAACCCTCCTCTGTCCCTGCTCACCTGTTTCAGCAACTCAAGATCATTAGACAGGAACTCTCCACTTTCTGCTGGGCAATTTATTCTAAGCACCACCACCTGACACCTTTCCTTTAGTTTGAGAAGAAGAGCTGCTCTCCTGTGTGAGGCACCCCACTCCACCCGCTCCCCCAAACTAAGAAGAGAACTGACCTTTGGATTTCCCACCTCATCACAGCCTCCTTGGAGGCCTGGATCCACCTGGTACCCCTTCTCCTGCATCTCTGACTGGTCCTTCCCACTTGCTCCTTCCCATCAGTACTTATTTAATCATACTCATATCTGAAAAAAATCCCTCCTCTAACCCCACCTTCCCTTCTAGTCAACGCCTTCTTGTTCTCCTTTCCCTTGTAGCCAAGCCTTTTGTAAGAGGAGGCCCTATCTGCTAAATCTACTTCACTCCCAGCCTCACTGACTGCTTCCGCAGAGGTCAGTGATGGCCTCCCAACTATAAAGACAACGCATCTTCTTCACTCCTGATCTCATCTGACCTTCTACAATACTCACCTCATCTTGTTTTAGACTGGATAGTTTACCAAGCCAATTCACAGATCGTATAGCATTTAGATTTAAATCATTTCTATATCTTGAGATACGTGATAATCAAAATCACCACAGTTTTTAAGATAGAACTTATCAAATTCGATTAAGTCTTTTATCAGAGAGAATTTCTGTGTCCTCTTACAGCTTTTTTTGAAATATATATTTTATTGATTAAAAGTGAAGATAGAATAAAATACCAATGCTGAGAGACCATTATAGATTCTTTAGCCTGTGTGTCACTGATCCCCTCATAAACAATTCGTGGGCAATGACTACAGCTTCCTCAAGTTTGAATCACCTACAATGTCTTCCAGAGTGCCTCGGGCATAGCAGGGCCAAAATAAACATCTGTGGAATGACACACCTATGTAAGCACTTTAAGGATTAACATCACTTATCTGCAAAAAATAGTTCTTGTCTGCCAAAAAAAAGAGGGGGCTCATGATGTATATGTGTGTGTGTGTAATACAATTATGATAGGATTCCTACTTTAGAGAGAGGCGACTGAGGTTCAGAGAGGCCAGGTGACTTTAAGGTTGCTAATCTAGGAAGTGACAGAGTCAGAACTCATATCTAGGTCTTCCGACATAGCCCATGATCTTTTCTCATTTAGACCTCCCAGAAGAAAGGGAATGACAGTAGGAATGAGTACTGGATTGGCACAGGGAAGCATGAGACCAAGAGCCAGGAGATCTGTCAAGTGTTCTAGTCCCTAGGCTACTGCTGATTCATTGGGTAACTTGGACAAAACACTGCTTCTCTCTGGATCTCCCTTGTCAAGAGAAGGAGTTGAAGTGGAGTATCTCTAAGGTTTTCTCCAGCTTTCTAACTCTAGAATAATAATTACTAAACAACAAAATGAGGATATTATCATGATATTCAAGGACTTTCCAAATCCGGCCCTTGCACATCTGTAGTTCAGATTTACTTATAGCCCACCAAGAGTCTATGCTTAACCATTCTCACTACTTCCAGCTTCTTCACAGTGTCATGTCCTCATGTCCATGCCTTTGCCCAGGCGCTACTCTGCCTAGAATGCCTAACTCTTCCTTTGTGTGCTTACCAGAACACCTCCTGCTTCTCCCTCAAGTCTCTGCTGCTAGGCCCTCAGTGAAGCCTCCCCTACACTTCCAACCTCAGGCAGACTGTTGTTCCCTTCTCCGCTTCCTCTCCGCTTACACGTAGTCCTTTTACAATACTCATCACGCTGTACAGCAATCAATTTGTTTATATGCCAGCTCCCAAAAGGACTGTAAGCTACTTCAGGCAAAAATGGCATCCTTTCTTGTTTTATATTCCAGTATACAGGACATTCAACAAACAATCACTTGTTGGGTAAATGACGAGGAACTTACATAAAATCATCTAAAACCCTGAGGTAGGTAGCACATTTCTCAGAGAGGTGGGGTAACTTGTCCAAGGCCTCCCAACTAGTGAGTTGAGCAATCAGGATTCAAACCCAAGACTCTAACTGCAGAGCCCACACACCTTCTCCCGCCTCTTGAGTGTTAAAGCACTGCTGAGCATAGGGGGTAAGATCAGCGGTAAGACCTCTGTACTGCTCCTAGCCCAAACTAGAACAAGCTTTTTCAACATTTTAAAATCTATTTCAACCTCTATCCAGGGAGTGTTGGGCCTTTACTATTTTTGAAAAATAAGTTCCTTGCCTCAGCTTGAAAACTGGCTCTTCATCCTCTGGTGGCAAGTCTCTCACTCTCTTCCAGATCCACACCCAGGAAGTCTGCTGTGTGTGTGTGCTTGTGTGTGTGTGTCTCAATGGCAGCCTCAGGGGAAACTGAGCAAAGAATGAATTTGGACATTGTTTGGGAGAGCAGAAAAGGTCCTGTGAGGAGGATGCGTATCTCAGATATTCCAGCAGAGGAGAGATGGGCCAACCTTAAGTCCCAAAGAGAATGGAGGAGATTCTATTCCCACCCCAACTCGGAGGCTGAACTGCCCCAGCTCCCAGAGGGAACTCCCAGGAGAATCAGGCTTGGAAAGGCTGAGCCCAGAGCAATTAAGGACAGGGAAAGGTCAGCAGGTGGGTCTGTTTTTCCAAATAGAGCCCAACATCCCACCCCACTCACCACTGCTGTCTCCACTTTCTCCTTACCTGGAGCATAACTGGGGCTATTGGTGGGGTACAGGCTGGGATTGTAGGCAGGGGCTGCTGCCGGGTAGGCTGTGGGGTAACCTATGAAGAGACAAAAAAGCCCCATTTAGTCAGCAAGAATAAAAAGCAGATTTTTGAGGAAACAGATTCCAAGTCCCAGGCTTGGCCTTCAGCCTCCTCATGGCCATTTCAGACAGTATTTATGTGACCAACTTTTAGCCTCTCAAGAAAAGTCACCAATACCACAATCCCAACACACGCAGATTTTTCTGTCCAGTTTTTAAAAGCAGTACAAGAAATATATGTCTATATGCTCACTGTAAAAAAAACTGAAACACTACAGAAGCGTATATGGTAAAAAGTGTAAATTTACTTTCACATTCCTGCCACACTACTCTCCTCCCCAGAGGCAGTAACAGTTTGGCATCTATCCTTCCAGCAAGTTTTTTGGAATGCATTTTTATACACATATATTCAGTGGTGTGCTGGTAAATATTTAACAAGTGGCTCAAGGGAATTGAGGTGGAGCCTTATCTGTAGCATTTGTCAAGTTCCACGGTGAAGATCCTCCCATCATGGCCCATCAAGCTACCAACATCACTGAATGAGCAGCTGGAAGGAGACACTCGCACTTGGCTCTAGAGAGCCCACACAAGCCAGATCCAACCCACCACTGTGTATAATCATAGGGGTTTTTTTGGGGATATTTTTTCTTACAAAACATATACAACATAAAATTTCTGATTTTTTTTTTTAAAGATTTTATTTTTTCCTTTTTCTCCCCAAAGCCCCCCGGTTCATAGTTGTATATTCTTCGTTGTGGGTCCTTCTAGTTGTGGCATGTGGGACGCTGCCTCAGCGTGGTTTGATGAGCAGTGCCATGTCCGCACCCAGGATTCGAACCAACGAAACACTGGGCCGCCTGCAGCGGAGCGCGCGAACTTAACCACTCGGCAACAGGGCCAGCCCCTAAAATTTCTGATTTTTAACCATTTTAAGTGTACAATTCAGTGGCATTAACTATATGCACTATGTTGTGTAACCATCCTCACTATCTGTTTCTAAAATTTTTTCATCACCCCAGACAGAAACTCTGTACCCATTAAGCAATAACACCCCATTCCCTCTTCTTGTAGCCCCTGTTAACCTCTATTGTACTTTCTGTCTCTATGAATTGCTTATTCTAGATATTTTATATAAGTGGAATCATACACCATTTATCCTTTTGTCAGGATTCTTTCACTTAGCATGTTTTCAAAGATCATCCGTGTTTTAACATCAGAATGTCATTCATTTTTATGGCTGAATAATATTCCACTGCACATTCTGTTCACCCATTCATCTGCTGATGAACACTTGGGTTGTTTCCACCTTTTGCACATTGTGAATAACGCTGCTATGAACACTGGCATAAAAGTATCTGTTTGAGTCCACGTTTTCAGTTCTTTTGGGTATATACTTAGGAGTGGAATTGCTGGGTCATATGGTAATTATATATTTAGCTTTATGAGGAACCACCAAACTGTTTTTCACAGTAGCTACACCATTTTACATTCTTACCAGCAATGCATGAGGGTTCCAATTTTTCCATATCCTCACCAACACTTATTTTCTGCTTTTTTGATTATATCCATCCTACTATGTGTGAAGTAGTATCTCATTGTGGTTTTAATTTGCATTTCCCTAATGATTAATGATGTTGAGCATCTTTTCATGTGCTTATTGGCCATTTGTATATCTCTTTGGAGAAACGTCTATTTGAAACATTTGTCCATTTTAAAAATTGGTTTGAATAGTCATTTTAACATATTCTGGATATTAAATCCTTATCAGATATATGATTTGCAAATATTTTCTCCCATTCTCTGGGTTGTCTTTTCTCTTTCTTGATAACGCCTTTGATGCACAAAAATTTTTAATTTTGATAAAGTCTAATTTATTTTTTCTTTTGTTGCTCATGCTTTTGGTGTCATATATAAGAATCTATTGCCAAATCCAAGGCCATGAAGATGTATCCTTACATTTTCTTCTAAGAGGTTTGGGCTCTTATATTGAGATTATTGATCCATTTTTGTATATGGTGTGAGGTAGGGGTATACATAGTTTTATATTCTACTTTTTCACTTTAATATTATAAGCATTTTCTCATGTAATTAGATATTCTTCAAAAACATTATTTTTAGTATCTTTATAATATTCCATTATGTATATATATCAAATCATTTAACCATTACTCTATTTTTAGATGTTTAAGTTGTTTGCAAATTTTCATTATTATAAGTAATGATAGGAAAACAACCTAGATAAATCTTTTGTTGCATCTCTGATTATTTTTTTAGGAACGAGTTCTAGAAGTGAAATTTCTAGGTCAAAAGATAGTGCTCTTTTCAAAGTTCATCCATTCAACAAATATTTGAATATCTACTCTGTGCCATACACTGTGATCCCTGCCCCTATGGAGCTTATGTTTTAAGAAGGTGGGAGAAGGGAGTGGATAAATAGTAAATACAAACAAACACAGTCTTGAGTACTATGGAAAAGAGAAAAAGGGCAGAGTAACGGGCATAAGAAGTGCCAGAGTGTTGAGGGGAGGGCACTGCAATATTAAATAGAATTACCAGTATAAGCCACATTAAGAAGGTAAGATTTTCACAAAGACTTGAAGGAAATAGAGTTAACCAAGCAGACGGCTGAAAGAAGAGCATTTCAGATGAAGGAAACAGTCAGTGCAAAGGCCCCAGTTGGGAACACATGGGGCATGTCCAAGGAAAAGCGAAGAGAACAGTGTGGCTGAAGTGGAACAAATGAAGGAGACAGTAGTAGTAGAGGAAGTCAGAGAGATAAAAGGTTGGTCAGGTTATGTAGGGCCTTATAGGCTAATGAAAGGACTTCCACTTTTACTCTGAGTGAAATGAGAGGTCATCCGGGGTTTTGAGCAGAAGAATAACATATGACTTATGTTTTGAATAGGGTCTCTCTGCTGTGTTGAAAAGACTCTAAGAGGGGAAGGAGAGGGTAACACAGAGACCAGTTAGGAGGCTACTGCAAACTCCTGGTAATAGATGATGGGGCTCAGATCAGGGCAATAGGAGCAGAGGTGATTAGAAGTGATATGCTAAGAGTTTTCATTTACTTTGCCACACTGCTTTCTAAAAAGATTATCAATCTGTACGTGCACTAGCAGTGTGTAAGTGCCTGTCTCATTGCTCCCTGCAGTTTTTTAATGCTCATTGGTGTTCTGACTGACAATGGAAAGCTGATTTTAAAAGTCAAAGATTAAATCCCTAAATCCCTAAAAGCTTCTTTGGGATTTGTAAATATTGAGCTTTAATAATATATCTTTGTTAATATGCCTTTCCCTAAATCCTTTCCAACTCCAAAGAAAATTCATCTCACTTTACTCCCCAATCATCTTCTGATTACACAACTGAGATAGCCAACTTGTCACTTAATTAGCAATATGGAGGTCTGCCACTTCTTGAGAAGAAACTCGGGGGTTTAATCTGGGAGGCAAAGTGATCCAGTTTCATGGCTGAAATCTGTATTCAGGTTCACATGAGAGACCGTGCAGCCAAAGGTAATCACACCCTTGTTATGTCATTTCAGATGCCTGTTACTTTAGGGGTAATTATAGGATCTTCCTTCCATGTTTCCAAGTAGCATTATTTTTCATTCACTTGAATTTGGCAGGTATCATAGAATGGCAGCATTAGGAGGAGCTTTATTTGGTCCAACTCTCTTCATTTTTGTAGATGACATCCTCAGGGTGAGAAAAACGAAGGGACACAGGGTCACAGATTGCTGAGGTTAGAAAGCACCTTAGGGGCTGGCCCGGTGGCACAGCAGTTAAGTGCATACGTTCCACTTCGGCGGCCCAGGGTTCACCGGTTCAGATCCCGAGTGGAGACATGGCACTGCTTGGCAAGCCATGCTGTGGTAGGCGTCCCATATATAAAGTAGAGGAAGATGGGCACAGATGTGAGCTCAGGGCCAGTCTTCCTCAGCAAAAAGAGGAGAATTGGCAGCAGTTAGCTCAGGGCTAATCTTCCTCAAAAAAAAAAAAAAAAAATTAATAGAAAGCACCTTAAAGGTCATTTGGTCCACCTTCACATTTGCAGCTAGAGCCGCTTCTACAACACGTTCATGGGATCATTTACCCCAGCCCTTACATCTCTACTGACCACGAACTCCGTCCTTTCCAGGGACTCCCACTACACTATGAGACTGACTACCTGAAAGTAACTTCTCATACCTCACTGCACTTTATCTGTAGCTTCTACCCTTTAGAACAGAACAAATTTGAAGACACATGCATCCCCAATTACAGAACTTATACTGTACTTCAACGGCTTATTTGCATTTCCTGTCCTGTCCCCCTCTCCCCAAACTGTAAGCTCCTTGAAGGCACAGCTATGTCTCATTCGCCTATACACAATAGCTCTTGGTCAGTTCCTCCTTCCCACTCCCTGCCCTGTCAACACACCACCTCTCCCCTCCCCTCAGCCTGAACAGCAAGCATCTGAGCTTATCAAACACAGGGTGGTGATGAATAGTCTGTGTGGCCAGTAGAGATATCCCTTCCCTACCATCAACTTTCCCTGTCCAAAAATGGCAACACAGGTAAGTTGGGCTTTCTCCCTACAACTCTCCTCATTTTGTTTTATTTTGTTTTCTTGTCCCCAACTGATATTATTCATCTTGATGCCTTTGTTGATGATGATGTTGGCATTTCTACTCCCTAGCACAGATAAGGCAGAGAATAGGTACTCAGTGAAGAGATTACCAGGGCAGCTGTATTCTGAAGCCATGAGAGGTTTAAAAACAAAATAAACAGATCCAACAGGGTCCTTGGCCTTGAGAGGGTCACTAACTAATGAGGAAGAAAGATGGATAAGTGGACAGTTAGAATGCAGCCTGAAAAGTGTCATGATAAGGACAGAGAGTGGACAGAGAAAGGGCCTTCGTCAACCAACATTCATTTGGCACCTAGTGTCTGCCAGAGATTACACTGGGCACTAGATGTCCCTGGATGTGGACAAAAAAGGGGAGGAAAGACATTCCAGGCAGAAGCACAGAGGGTAACATTTTGGAAGCATCCATAAGTGGCTTTGCTTGCACCCTCCCTGGGTCTAAAAAGCAGGACCAATAGGTTAACCACACCTGAGAAAACAGGTTGTCTTTTGGGGGCTTGATCTCATCATCTTGTCTTCCTGTGACCAAGTCTCCCTTTAAAGAGGGTGGCCTTAACTTACCTTTCTAGTTTCATCTGTCCATTAATTACACCTGAGTTTCATATTGCTAGACCGGACTTCTTTCCTGAACTCTTGGCTCATATAGTATCCAACCACCTACTCAACACCTCCACTTGGAAGTCTACTGGACATCAAGGCTATACAGTAGAGGGGTTAAGAGCATGGTCTCTGGAGCTAGATCTAATTTTAGGTTTGAATCCCAGCAACACCAGTAATTATTTGTGTGATCTTGGGCCACTTAACCTCTTTGTGCTTTAGTTCTCCCATCTGTAAAATGGTACTAATAATATTACTTATCTAATAGGTTGCTGTAAATATTAAATTAATGAAGACCTCAAAGTCCTAGGAGCTAGGCAAATAGTTAAAACTTCAAAAAGTTAGCTATTGTTTCAAATTTGGGATATTCAAAAATAAATTTTTACTTTCTATCCTCCCACTCTCTTCAAAACTTGTTTCTCCACAGTTTTCTCCACACCAGTAAATAACAACTTATTCTTCCAGCTCCTCAGGCCCAAAACCTTAGCATCATCCTTGACTCTATTCTTTCTCTCCTATTCACATCTAATCCATCAGCAAATTCTTTCGGTTCCACCTTCAGCATATGTTCAGAATCTGACCATATCTCACTGCCTACACTCTTTCGATCCTAGTCCAAGTCCTCATTATTTCTCACCTAGATTATTACAATAGCTTCATAACTGGTCTCCCTGCAGCTACCTTTGATCTCGTGCAGTCTATTTCCCACAGCAGCCAGAGAAATCCTGTTAAAACATTAAATCAGATAAGGACACTCTCTTTAAGGCCCACAGTAGCTCTCCATGAGAATCACAGTGAAATCCTTTTAACGACCCACCTAGGTTTCAGCTACCTTTCTAACCTTCTCTCCTACTCTTTGCCCCCATGGTAATCTACTCCAGCCACAACGGCCTCCTTGCTGTTATTCAAATGTGTCGAGCACTTTCTCACCTAAGTGCCTATGATCTTTCTGTTCCTTCTTCCTGGTACTCAGTTCAAAGGTCACTTTTACATTCTCTCTAAAATAGTACTCTCAACTTTCATTACTATGTTCCTTATCCTGCTTTTTTTCCCACAGTGGTTATTAACCTGATATACTATATATTTCTTTGTTTATGGGAGATTCTCTTCCACCACTATAATGTAAGCTTCAGGTCACAGAAGTACTTGCTAGTTTGTGGCTATTCCCTGCTGGAAGTCTCTTCCCAGCACACTCCAAAGACTCTCCAGACAGGCTCTGCCCCACTCAAGCCAGCAGAGTATGTTCCAGGTCCTGGTCCCTCAAGGCTGCCTGGATCTGTTGAAGCTCATCAAAGGTAAAAATATTGAGTTCAGATGGGATGTCAGCAACATGGCGGAGTGAGCTGTTCCCTTTATCTCTCCCTCTTCAAACTACAACTAAATGGACGTTCATTGATCAAAGGAGGATACTCACACAGTACAAGAGGACCCCTGAGAGACCTGTGCAGCTATACATCTGAAGGTGGAGAGACTACTCCTGGGGAAGTGGTGGAGATAGGTGAGCACTCTGCACGCATGTGACTGCTCTCCCGCTCGAGTGCCCATAGTCTGCTGTGGCCCCAAGGGTGGGAGTGCACCTTGGCGTGACCCATGGGAACAGGTGGCGGCAGACCTGAGCCCCAACATGATCGCTTTCCCATCCAGTGGGAGAGCCCACAGTTCCACTGTGGTCCCAAGTAGTGGCGCAAGCTTGGACAGGCACAGCTGCCAGGGATTGTGGTGGGCTCAGAATACACAGTTCTTGCCCACCCCAGGAGTGGCAGGTAGAATATGCAACCAGATTCTACGACTATGAGAAGGCACAAATCCACCCCATCAAATAGTATGAAGAGGTATATTAATACTCCAGACCAGAATAAAAAAGACAAACATCCAGAAATCAATCCTGAAGGCACAGAAATTTACAATCTAAATGATGGAGAATTCAAAATGGCTATCATAAAAAAACTAAATGAGTTACAAGAAAACTCAGAAAGACAGTTCAATGAAATCAGGAACGAAATTAATGAACACAGGGCATTCTTCACAAAAGAGATTGAAACTATAAAGAAAAAGAAACTGTAAAGAAAAACCAATCAGAAATGTTGGAGACAAAAAACACAATGAAAGAGGTAAAGAAAAACCTTGAGTCCTTAAATAACAGAGCTGATATTATAGAGGACAAAATTAGCAATTAAGAAGACAGAAATATAGAAATGCTTCAGGTGGACGAGGAGAGAGAACAAGACTAAAAACCAATGAAGAAATTCTCCGAGAAATATCTGACTCAATTAGGAAATGCAACATAAGAATTATAGGTATTCCAGAGGGAGAAGTCGGGGAGAAAGGAGCAGAGAGGTTGTTCAAAGAAATACTAGCAGAGAACTTCCCAAACCTGGGGAAGGAGCTGGAATTACAAGTAAAAAAAGCTAATAGAACCCCTAATTACGTCAATGTAAAAAGACTTTCTCCAAGACATAATATGAGTGAAACAGGCAAAAGTCAATGACAAAGAAAAAATATTAAGGGCAGCAAGGCAGAGAAAACAACCTACAAAGGAACCCCTATCAGGCTTTCAGCAGATTTCTCAGCAGAAACCTTACAGGCTGAGAGAGAGTGGAATGATATATTCAAAATTCTAAAAGACAAAAATCTTCAGCCAAGGATACTCTATCCAGTGAAAATATCCTTCAGATATGATGGAGACATAAAAATCTTTCCCAGATAAACAAAAGCTGAGGGAGTTCATCGCCACAAGACTCCCCTTACAAGAAAGGATCAGGAAGGCCCTCATACGTGAAAAAAAAGGAAAGGGTTTACAAAGCCTTAAGCAAGGAGACAAATAGGCAGACAAAATCAGAAGATTGCAGCTCTCTATCAGAACAGGTTAGCAAGTGTGTAATTATAACATTAAAGATAAAGGGAAGGAAAACACCAAGAATAACTATAATTACTTCATTTTAACCACAAACTGACAACACAAAACAGAATAAGCTGTGACAACAATAAGTTAGATGGGGAAGAGGAAAGGCATGGAACGTGCTTAGACTAAGGAAATAAGAGGCTATCAGAAAACAGACTATCTCATCTATGAGGTCTTTTATACAAACCTCATGATAACCAATAAACAAAAAATCAGAACAGAGACACAAGTGGTAAATAAAGAGAAAAATGAGAAAACCATCACAGAGAGCCACCAAACTGAATTGGCAGTCTGAAATACACAGGACAAGAAACAAGGGAAATACACAACAACAAGAAAACAAGTGATAAAATGGCAGCATCAGGCCCTCATATATCAATAATCACTCTAAATGTAAATGGGTTGAATTCTCCAATCAAAAGACACAGAGTGGTGGGATGGATTGAAAAACAAGACCCAACAATATGCTGCCTCCAGGAAACACATCTCAGCTCTAAAGACAAACACAGGTTCAGAGTGAAGGGATGGAAGACAATGATACTCCAAGCTAACGGCAAAGAAAAGAAGGCAAGTATTGCCATACTTACATCAGACAAGTAGACTTCAAGATAAAAAAGGCAATGAGAGACAAAGAGGGGCAGTATACAATGATAAAAGGGACACTCCACCAAGAGGACATAACACTTATAAATAGATATGCATCTAACACAGGAGCACCAAAGTACAGAAAGCAACTATTAACAGACCTAAAAGGAGATATTAACAGCAACACAATAATAGTAGGGGACCTTAACACTCCATTTGCATCAATGGATAGACCATCCAGACAGAAAGCCAACAAGGAAATAGTGGAATTAAACAAAAAACTAGACCAAATATAACAGATATATATAGAACACTCCACCACAAAACAGCAGAATACACACTCTTCTCAAGTGCACATGGCACATTCTCAAAGATAGACCATATGTTGGGAAATAAGGCAAGCCTCAATAAATTTAAGAAGATTGAAATCATATCAAGCATCTTTTCTGACCATAATGCTATGAAACTAGAAATCAACTACAAGAAAAAAGCTGGGAAAGAGACAAACATGTGGAGACTAAACAACATACTACTGAAAAACCAATGGATCATTGAAAAAATTAAAGGAGAAATAAAAAAATATCTGGAGACAAATGAAAAGGAAAAGACACCACACCAACTCATACAGGATGCAGCAAAAGGGGTCCTAAGAGAGAATTCATAGCAATACAGGCCCACCTTAACAAACAAGAAAAATCTCAAATAAGCAATTTTAAACTATAGCTAACAGAAACAGAAAAAGAAAACAAAGCCCAAAGTCAAGAGAAGAAGGAAAATAATAAAAATTGGAGCAGAAATAAATGAAACTGAAACAACAAAAAAATAGTAGAAAGGATCTATGAAACTAAGAGCTGGTTCTTTGAAAAGATAAACAAAATAGATAAACCCTTAGCCAGACTCACTAAGAAAAAAAGAGAGAAGGCTCAAATAAATAAAATTAGAAATGAAAGAGGAGAAATTAGAATGGATACCACAGAAATACAAAGGATTTTAAGAGAATAATACGAAAAGCTACATGCCAACAAAATGGACAAACTAGAAGAAATGGATAAATTCTCAGACTCAAACAACCTCCCAAAACTAACCAAGAAGAAATAGAGAATCTAGGGGCCAGCACTGTGGCCAAGTGGTTAAGTTCACGTGCTCTGCTGCGGTGGCCCAGTGTTTTGCCAGTTGGAATCCTGGGCACGGACATGGCACCGCTCATCAAGCCATGCTGAGGCAGCATCCCACATGCCACAACTAGAAGGATGCACAACTAAAATATACAACTATGTACCGGGGGGCTTTGGGGAAAAAAAGGAAAAATAAAATCTTAAAAAAGAAAAAAACAAAGAAATAGAGAATCTAAATAGACCCAACACAAGTAAAGAGATTGAAACTGTAATCAAAAACCTCCCCCAAAATAAAAGTCCAGGACCAGATGGCTTCTCTGCAGAATTCTACCAAACAGTCAAAGAACATTTAATATCTATTCTTCTCAAACTGTTCCAAAAAAACTAAAGAAGACAGAACACTTCCTAACACATTTTATGAGGCCAACAACACCATGATCCCAAACCAGACCGAGACAACACAAAGAAGGAAAATTACGGGCCAATATTGCTTATGAACACAGATGCAAAAATCCTCAACAAAGTATTGGCACACAAAATACAGCATTACATTAAAAAGGATCATACACCATGATCAAATGGGATTTATACCATGGACACAGGGATGGTTCAACATCCACAAATCAATCAATGTGATACACCACATTAACAAACTGAGGAATAAAAACCACATGATCATCTCAACAGATGCAGAGAAAGCATTTGAGAAGATTCAACATCCATTCATGATAAAAATTCTCAATAAAATAGGTATAGAAGGAAGGTATTTCAACCTAATAAAGGCCATACATGACAAACCCTCACCCAACATCATAATCAACAGGGAAAAACTGAAAGCCATCCCTCTGAAAACAGGAACAAGACAAGGGCGCCCCCTCTCACCACTCTTATTCAACATAGTACTGGAGGTTTTGGCCAGGGCAATTAGGCAAGAAAAAGAAATAAAAGGTATCTAAATTGGCAAAGAAGACGTGAAATTTTCACTGTTTGCAGATGACATTTTTTTTTTAAAGCTTGGCACCTAAGCTAACAACTGTTGCCAATCTTCCCTTTCTTTTTCTTTTTCTCCCCAAATCCCCCCAGTACATAGTTGTATATCTTAGTTGTGGGTCCTTCCAGTTGTAGCATGTGGGATGTGGACTCAGCATGGCCTGATGAGCAGTGCCATGTCTGTGCCCAGGATACAAACCGGTGAAATCCCAGGCCACCGAAGCAGAGCATGCAAACTTAACCACTCAGCCATGGGGCCTGCCCCAACATTATTTTACATATAGAAAACCCTAAAGAATCCATCAGAAAACTATTAGAAATAATCAACAACTACAGTAAAGTTGCAGGGTACAAAATCAACTTACAGAAATCAGTTGCATTTCTATAATAATGAACTAACAGAAAGAGAACTCAAGAATATAATCCCATTTACATTCGCAACAAAAAGACTAAAATATCTAGGAATAAATTTAACCAAGGAGGTGAAAGACCTATACAATGAAAATTATAAGACATTACTGAAAGAAATTGAGGATGACATAAAGAAATGGAAAGATATTCCACACACACGGATTGGAAGAATAAACATAGTTAAAATGTCCATACTACCTAAAGCAGTCTACAGATTCAGTGCAATCCCAATCAGAATCCCAATGAAATTCTTCATGGAAATAGAGCAAAGAATCCTAAAATTCATATGGGGCAACAAAAGACCCCAAATAGCTAAAGCAATTCTGAGAAAAAAGAACAAACCTGGAGGCATCACAATCTATGACTTCAATGTATACTACACAGCTATAGTAATCAAAATAGCATAGTACTGGTACAAAAACAGACACACAGATCAATGGAACAGAATTGAAAGCCCAGAAATAAAACCACACATCTATGGAAGCTAATCTTTGACAAAGGAGCTAAGAACATACAGTGGAGAAAGGAAAGTCTCTTCAATAAATGATGTTGGGAAAACCAAACAGCCACAGGCAAAAGAAGGAAAGTAGACCATTATCTTTTACCATACACAAAAATAGACTCAAAAAGGATTAAAGACATTAAAGAGATTAAAGAAGGTAATATGTGAAACCATAAAACTCCTAGAAGAAAATAAAGGCAGTATACTCTTTGACATTGGTCTTAGAAGGATCTTTTCAAATACCATGTCTACTCGGGCAGGGAAACAGAAGAAAAGATAAACAAATGGGACTTCATCAGACTAAAGAGCTTCTGCAAGGCAAAGGAAACCAGGAACAAAACCAAAAGACAATCCACCAACTGGCTAGAAAATGTTTGCAAATCATATATCCAACAGAGGGTTAATCACCAAATATATAAAGAACTCATACAACTCAACAACAACAAAAAGAAACAACTTGATCAAAAAATGGGCAGAGGCTATGAACAGACATTTTTCCAAAGAAGATATACAGATGGGCAACAGGCACATGAAAAGATGTTCAGTGTCACTAATCATTAGGGAAATGCAAATCAAAATTACAATGAGATATCACCTTACACCTGTTAGAATGGCTATAATTACCAAGACAAAATTAAACAACAAATGCTGGAGAGGATGTGGAGAAAGGGGAACCCTCATACACTGTTGGTGGGAATGCAAACTGGTGCAGCCACTATGGAAAACAGTATGGAGATTTCTCAAAAAATTAAAAATAGAAATACCATATGACCCAGCTATGCCACTACTGGGTATTTATCCAAAGCACTTGAAATCAACAATTCAAAGAGACTTATGCACCCCTATGTTCCTTGCAGCATTATTCACAATAGCCAAGAAGTGGAAGCAACCCAAGTGCCCAACAACTGATGACTGGATAAAGAAGATGTGGTATATATATACAATGGAATACAACTCAGCCATAAGAAAAGACAAAATTGGGGCTGGCCCTGTGACTGAGTGGTTAAGTCTGCGAGCTCCACTTTGGTGGCCCAGGGTTTCGCCAGTTCGGATCCTAGGCATGGATGTGGCACTGCTCATCAAGCCATGCTGAGGCAGCATCCCATGTAGCACAACCAGAAGGACCTAAAACTAGAATATACAACTATGTACTGGGGGGCTTTGGGAAGAAGAAGGGAAAAAAAAAAGAAGACTGGCAACAGATGTTAGCTCAGGTGCCAATCTTTAAAAAAAAGACAGAAAAGACAAAATCGTCCCATTTGCAACAACATGGATGGACCTTAAGGGTATTTTACGTTAAGTGAAATAAGCCAGACAGAGAAAGACAAACATTATATGATTTCACTCATATGTGGAAGATAAACAAGTACATGGACAAAGAGAACAGATTAGTGGTTACCAGAGAGGAAGTGGGCTGAGGGTAGGCATAAGGGGTAAAGTGGCACATATAATACGGTGACTGATAAACAATAACGTACAACTAAAATTTCACAATGTTATAAACAATTATGACATAATAAAACAAAAAAGAATATTGAGTTCAAATAATACACCATGTATATTTCACACATTGCTCATACAAAAGATATTTTCACACCTGCTATTTCATTTGAGCCTTAAAACACCACCAACGTTATTTCTCCCACTTTGTAGATAAGGAAACAGAGGATCAGAGAGGTGAAGTGACTTTTTGGCTAAGATTATTCAGCAAGTCAGTGGTGGAACTGAAAAGGGAATCCTGAAAGCAATGCCTTTTCCACACCTGATAAATAACTATGACTTGGTCCTTGGAAACAAGTGTGCTCCTTCTGTATTTATATTCTTTGAAAGTCAAGAGTGAAGAGAATAAATGGACACAAGTGAGCTTTTCTGCTTGGTATCCCAAAGACTATGGTAGTGATCAGGTCTTGGGATTCTGATGTGTACATTTCAATTGCTTTATAGATGTCAATACAATCTAATCCCTTTTTCTTGTTACTAGGATTAGGGCTGAAGAAGTGTAAAGCTATTTTTTGATTAATATGGAAATTAGAAATTACTTTCAAGAGAAATCACAGGACTATTTCTGAAACAACCTGATCTTTAGGAAGTAAAAAAGCAGAGTATCAAAAGGCTAGTGGAAGACTAACTCTCTGGCTCAGGAAGACAGAGGATTACTCCTTTGTGAGCAGGGGGACACTTATGCAATGAAGACATTTTCAGTCTGATGCTCATGATTAAAAAGAAGAAAACTGCTCCCCTCCCCGACCCCAAGGCCAGGGTGACCAAAACCAAACAAGCAAAAAGTATCTTTATTCTTGCAAAATAAAAAAGAAGAAAGCAAGAGGAAGGATATAATTTTGATTCTATAGTATGTTCTGAGCACTCTGCCAGGCACTTCTTTATGTGATATAATCTTCACCCTAACTCTATGAAATACATTATTAGTTCCATTTTAGAGATGAGGATATTGAAGCTTAGACTTATCTTACACAGTCAGTAAACAGAGGGTAGAGATAGAGCCCAGGCCTGCTGAGTAAGACCAAGTCCATTCCTACCAACCTCCCTACCTCTCCTCAAAAGATGAGACTCAGCCTAAACCTCTGGATTTGGCTGCTGTTTTCTTTGCCAGGATTCTTTTATTTCAGCTTCAAAACCTGGGAAAACAGGAAATTGCTCTGGAAAGTCAATTTGGTCAAAGATGGTTCAGTTACAAATAAAAAAACGCTATTCCATTCCCACTCAGTGTCCTAATATAGGTCATGCTCATGTCATTGAGAGGCATCACACAGGCACTGAATTACAGAGTTCGAAGAGGCATCAGAGGGGATTGAGTCCAATCTACCACTCAGCACAGTAATATTCTTTATAGTGGCCCACACAGGTGGCCACATGGCCTCGGCCAGCACACCCTTCTGATCATGATGTGCTCAGAACCTCTTTAGGCAGTCACAGCTCCTGCTGGAGAAGAAATTCTTCACTCTGAGCTAATAATCTGCCATATAAGGAATCTAACCCTGAACACCTTCCCAGCCACTGGTCCTGGTTCTACCCTCACAGAACATGTCTGTTCCCTCAGCTCCAGGACAACCCTCCAGACATATGAGGATATCAGTTATTCTTCCCGAATATTCTCTTATCCAAATCCAACAGACTCAATTCCTTTAACCCTTTCCCATCCTGGTTGCCCACCTTTGGCCAGACTTCAATTTACAAATTCCTTTTCCTTAAAACAATTCAATTTTCCTCCTGCCTTGTTCACTGTTCTGCTGATGTTTTTTTCCCCGATTTTTAAAAAAAGTTGAATTGACATAACAAGACTCTGGTGATAGGTGGTCGGTGAAGGCCTAAAGTGGTTAATATAGATTTCTTCATCATTATCTGTCAGCATAGTTAGCATCTAGCAAATGCTTACTCTGTACTGAGCAGGTGCTAGGTTCTTTACATAGGAGCTTACAGTCTAATGGGGGAAATAAGATAGTTATTTATATTAACCTATAGGCAATATATATGACATATAATCATAGAATGTCAGGGTATTACCCGAATGCTGAGGAGGGAGTGAAGAACAGATCTGGGAGAGCTGGGAATGGCTTTTCATAAGGAGAAACATTTTAGTTGGCCTTGAACAATGAGTGAGAGGAGTTTGTCAGAGGTTTGTGGGGTGGGGACAAAGATATATGTATTCGTTTCATGCATGAAGGCATGAAATTGTATGTCATATTAGGGAAATGGCAAATAGTTCTGTATGGTTGGAGTTTACAGTGTGTAGGGAAAAGTAGCAAGAAATGAAGATAAAAAGGTAGACTGGAGACAGATTGTGAAGGTTTAAATGTCAGGCTAAGGGATGGAATTTATCAATCAATAACAGGAAACCACTGGAGGATTTTAAACTGGGGAGTTTCAGATTTGTGTTTTTCCTACTCCAACAGCAGTTGTGGACAAGGGTTCAGAGTGGGTGAGATCAGAGAAGGAGGGACCGGAGAGGAAGTCACTGCAGTAGCCCAAAGGCAAAGCTAAAACAGTTAACAACCACATAAAGAAGGGAAACTACAAAGATATGTAGGAGACAGAGCCTACAAAACTTCATCCTGATAGCAAAATCCTATTTTTACTGCTGTGAGCTAAAAGGCTGCAAAGCAAGATGGGAAACATTCTAACTGCAGGGTTTGCAGGCTTTTTTCTTCCTTTTTTCTTTAATGGGCAGAAGGAAAGAAAATAAATTAAACAGACCCTTGAATCTGAACCCTTTCAGGGTCCAGAAAAAAGTCTGAATCTGAATCCCTCTTACTAGCTGGGAGGCCTGGCTGCTGACAGTACTGTACTGGCGAGAATGTAGGTCGGCCCAGGCGGGCAGGCCTTCTGCAGTGCTGCCTCTGGACCTGCCCACTAGAGCTGAATCTGAGGTAGCCTGTATACTGGATTCAAGGCCCACCCAGACGGCCTCCCACTAGTGAGCCCCTTGGACAGGCCTAAGTGAAGCACTGTTCTCAGTCAGGGCAAGGCTACTCTCCCGAGGTCACAAGGAACGGGGAACTATCTAGTAATCAGTTGTGCTCCGAGTACTGTTGCATCTTCGGGGAGAACTCACCCATCCAGGTAAAAGGCCAGCAATCTGTGGGTCATTCATCTTAGCTGAGCCCTAGAAGAGGAGGACTGCTGTTTCCAGAGAAAGCTTAACTTGCTATGTCTTTGGTATAAAAACAGTATCATCAACAAAAAAAGATAAGAAAATAGGCTACATTAAAGCTAATAATAAAACTGCTCCTAGGTAAGCACACAGGCCTAGTGTGCACTGTTCCTCAGGGCAAAAAATTCTTTTACAAATCTAAAAATATCTCCAAAGTTCCCTATCTGCCGGTATGGGAGAAATTTTAATGGAAAGCAGATGGCCTATTCTGCCCCAATCTCCACTCCAGGAGTGTGCTGCTGCAGCTGCTGCTGCTTTTCTTGTTTTCTGCACCTACAGGGCAGATGGGAGGTACTTAGCACTTTACAGATTGTTTGGGGAATGATTTCTGCCCTCCCTGTATTTATCTTCTAAAAAGAAATAAAAGAGGAAGATGAAACTTTGCAAATTGATGATTTGGTCCACGAATCCCTTTTCGTCCCAGGTCAATTCAGTCTTTTATTCCATTATTCTGTTTAAAGAGATCTGGTAAAGGGAAGAATCTCTTTCCGATTCAATACAACTTAGTGAGATATTGGTTTTCTATGTGAAGAAAAAAAATTAGATCCCCACCTCACACTTCTCCAATTCCAGAAAGACCAAAGACCTAAATATAAAAAAAAAAAAAACTTTAAAACTATCAGGGGGACAAAAAAGGGAGACTATTAGTCTGACCTTGGTACAGAACGTATTTCTTAGATGAGAGACCAAAAGGGAAAACCAGAAAAGGTTGATAAATTTAACTCATCAGAATTCAAATCTATATGACAAGATGCCATAAACAAAGTTTAACAACAAGCACAGAGTGAGAAAACATTTGTAACACATAACAAAGGGCTAGTATCCAGAATAAAGAACTCATATTAACTAATAAGAAAATGAAAATAAGCCAATAGAATCTAATCATGCAATTCACAGAAGAAATCACTCAAATGATAGGGAGAAGAAGGAAAAAAAAGATGTTCAACCATATTAGTAATCAGCAAAATGCAAATAAACAGAAGAAATGATCACTTCACACCTATCAGACTGACAAAAATTTTAAAGTTTGACGATATCAAGTGTTGGGAAGGATCTGAAACAATGGGAATTAGTAAAAGCATGTTGAAGGGCAATTATGCAATACCAAACAAAGATACACAACTTAACAATTCTGTTCTAGGTATATATACTTGGGAAACTGGAATTTGAGTTGGGCCTTGTGGGGTGGGCAGAATTCTGACAGGCAAAGATAAAAGGATTGGCATTCCCAAATAAAAAGAAGAGTATAAGCAAAGTCACAGAGACGGGAAACCATCTGAGGAGCGGCCAGACTGTTTTCCAAAGTAGGTACATCATTTTTATACTCCCACCAGCAGTGTATGAGAGTTTCAATTTCTCCACGTCCTTGTCAACACTTGTTATTATATGACTTTTTGATTATAGCCATCATAGGGGTGTAAAGTGATATCTCACTGTGGTTTTGATTTACATTTCCCTGATGATTATCTTGAGTATCTTTTCATGAGCTTATTAGCCTTTTGTATATCTTCTTTGGAGAAGTGTCTATCCAGATTTTTTGCATATTTCTTAACTGCATTGTCTTTTTATTATTGAGTTGTAAGACTTCTTGATACATTCTAGATACAAGTCCCTTATCAGACAGATGATTTGCAAATATTTTATCCCATTCTGTGGGTTGTCTTTTTCCTTTCTTGATGGTGTCCTTTGAAGCACAAAAGTTTTTAATTTTGATGAAGTCCAATTTATCTATTTTTTCCTTTGGCTGCTTCTGCTATTTGTGTCACATCTAAGAAACCATTGCTAAATCTAAGGTCATGAAGATTTACCTCCACGTCTTCCTGTAAGAGTTTTATAGTTTTAGCTCTTACATTTAGTCTTTAATCCATTCTCAGTTAATACTTGCATACGGTGTGAAGTAGGGGCCCTATTTCATTCTTTCATATGTGGATATCCAGTTGTTCCAGAATAATTTGTTGAAAATTATTGACTGTAAATATGAGGGTTGGTTTCCGAATACTCAATTTCTATATTCCATGAATCCGTATGTCTATCCTTATGCCAGAATCACACTGTTGTGATTTCTGTAGCTTTCTAACAAGCTTTGAAATCAGGAAGTGTGGGTCTTCCAACTTTGCTTTTTTCAAGATTGTTTTGGCCAATATGGGTCCTTTGAATTTCCAGTCAATTTTAGGAACAGCTTGTCAAAATCTGCAAACAAGCCAGCTGGGATTTTGATAGGGATTGTATTGAATTTGTAGATCAATTTGGTAAATATTACCATCTTAAAAATATTAAGTCTTGCATTCCATGAACATGGGATGTTTTTCTGATCATTCAGATCTTTAATTTCTTTCAACATTTTGTAGTTTTCAGAGCATAAGTTTTGCACTTCTTTTGTTAAATTTATTTCTAAGTATTTCATTCATTTGGATGCTATTGTAAACATAACTGTTTTCTTAATTTCATGTTTGGGTTGTTTATTACAACTGTATAGAAATACAATTAATTTTTGTATACTGATCTTGTATCCTGTAACCTTGCTGAACTCACTCATTAGTTCTAATAGTTTTTTTGTGGATTTCTCAGAATTTTCTATATACAAGATCATGTTATGTGCAAATACAGATAGTTTTACCTCTTCCTTTCCAATCTGGATGACTTTTTGTTTCATTTTCTTGCCCAAGTGCCCTGGTTAGAACCTCTAGTACAAAGTTCAATAGAAGTGGTGCGATGGACATCCTTGCCTTGTTACCAATATTAGGGGGAAAGCATTCAGTCTTTTTCTATTAAGTATGACGCTAGTCATGGGTTTTTCATCAATGTTCTTTATGTGGATTGGAGAGGCTGCTGCAACTCCAAGTTAGTTACAAAAGAGACAGTAAGTAGAATGTTACTTGTGCTCAGGCTATGTACCTTCCCCTACTGTTGATTCAAACAAGGAACACTGTTGTGGACATTGAGAGCAGGTGTCAACCTGAGACAAACTGTCCCATGTTACAGAAACAGCAAGAGCTTCATTTATAGGCAGACCTAGATTAAAGTCCCTGCTCTTTTACTTATTAGCTCTGTGACTTTAGGAAAATCACTTCAACTCTCAGAGTCTCAGTTTTGGTATTTTGAAAAATAGACACAATCATTAATGTATTTGTTTGGTAAACATTTTTTGAGTACTCACTTTATGTCAGGACCAGTGCCTCTTTTTCTTTCTCCTGCATGTGGGCTGGCTAGGGATGTAAGCAGGGCAGTCCTGAACCTGCTTTGTAGAGACTCATCTAAACATTCCTACTGAGAGTCAAGAGGAGTTTCCTGCTCTGGCCATCCTGTGGGAGCCATCATAATCCAGTAGGAAGAATAGAGGCTCTCAAGGCAGGCAAATGTGGATTCAAAAGTCAGCTGCACTACTTACTAGGCATGAAGTCTTAGGCAAATCCCTTTATCTGAGCCTCAGGAACACAGGGATATCCTATACTGTAGGCTAGAAAATTAAATGAGGTAGCATGCAAAATACCTAGAATAAAGACTTGGCACAGATAGGGAAGCACTTCAATAAATGTTAGTCCCCCACCCCTTGCCCTTTCTTTAAAAGTTCCCTTTTGGAAACTGTTGTGTTTGCCCAAAGATTTTAAGACTACTTAATGAAAATCTTCTAGATCCTCAATCATATCTCTTATCTCCTGCCTTTCCCTCTCCCTTACATGGCTGTAGGAGATTAGGCCTATTGTCACTTGGCCAAGCACAGCAGGACAAAGGTAAGCTCCTAGTCAGCATGGTTTTTTGTGGAAACATTGAATGAGTCACTATGCTTTGAATATTAGTAATTTTTGTATACAGTTGTGTGTATATGGGTATTTACAATCTTTTATTTATTTTAAAACATTTTTGTTCCTTTTAAAAATTTGTAAATAAAAGTGTCCCCATATTTTTGCATTTTTATTTCTCATTTATTTTCAGTCTATTACTTCTGCTTTGTGCTACTGGTTAATAGTGAAAGTTACAGCAACCTAAATGTCTAGTAACAGGGCATTATCTGAAACAAATCTAAATGACCCAACAACTCATAATTCCTTAAATAAATTAAGGTGTTACAGGATAGTATATAGCATACAATCTCATTTTTGTTGAAAAATGTGTATACATCTTCATTTAAAAAGATCTAGAAGAAAAGATATACCAAAGTATTAACAACGATTGTCTCTGGATCAGGGGACTTATGGATGTTTTTTATGTTTTCCTTATATCTAGTATTCTCTGGTTTTTCTAAAATGAGCACATATTGTTTTGGAAATGAGGAACAACAACAAAAGAAACCATAAAATGGTATTATTGGACACTCAGGTAGGTTCAATTAATCTCCTATGTTAGACATTTTCCCTGTTCCAAATAACTGCCACTCATCCTTCAGGCAGAGCCAGGATTAGAATCCAGATACCCAGATTTTCTACTTGTATGAAAAAATGTGCTAAAAACTCTTTTGAGGCCCTACAAATTTCAAGAGCTGATGTTACAAGAGATTTGTAAGCCCACTGGTAAGGTCCTAAGGGAAAGAGGTGGGAAACGGGTATGACATGCACACCAGGACTGGGTTTTTAAATAAACTGAAATATGGAACATGTCTTAGGTCAGAGAACCCCAGAAAATGCTTCCATTTCAACACATTTTTTTGTATAGATCTGCCACTAGGTTACCGTGTGACCTGGGCAAGACTCTTAAAATCCTTATCAAATTCCAAGTCTCCGTTTCTGTGTTTGCAAAATAATAATAACAGCTACTGCTAAACGAACATCTCCCATATTTTTACAGGAGAAAACTGAGGCTCTGCAAGGTTAAGTAATTTGCTCACGATTATATAAGAGACAGTTAAAGCTGAAACCAGATTATCTGATAAAGAAGAATAAGGGTGGGGGGGTGGATTCTATTTCTATGAGTTACTTAATTTTTTTCTTTTAATACTAAGGAGGTGTCAGTAGCGCTTTCTTGGTATAATGCAAATGATGCTGTACACTCTGTTGGATTGAATTAGGTGCACTGAATTACGATTAACTCATGGCCCCATCTTAACAGCTGAGTAATTAGATCAATCTAATCTTCTGAATTTTATTGCTTGTTTTATTATAGCCTATAATCAGTTGAAATTACAACAGGAAGTTCAAGAGTCTTACACAAAGGCAACATGTTGTAGAGGAAAGAACATCTCCGCGCTCTGAGTAGCTGGATGATCCCAGGCAAGTTACGTAACTATTCCGCACCTGTTTCCAAACCTGTAAAATGGGAATCGTATTATCTTGCCCCCTAATTACCAAGATGTACTAAGTTTAGAAATCTCAGCTCTAGGAAAAAGGGGGATTCCCCAAGGATTATGAGAAAATTACCTGAGAAACATAAAAGGAAAGCTCCTTGACACATGCTGGTCTCAAAACTCAGTAAAAGGCATAATCAAGCAACCTGTCACCTAAGCCAGAGGAAGCCTAGGATAAGTCCAGATCCTTCCTTCTCTCTCACTCCTCAAATCCAACATCAAGTCTTCACTTATTCACTCAGATTCCACAAATATTGAATGTCTACTGTATACTAGAAACATCTCTCTCTCATAATGTCTCAAATACATCCTCTTCTCTCCATCCCAAACACCATCTCTAGTTCAGGGCTCTTGACTGAAATACATTAACTCCTAACTTGTCTTCTGACCTCCATTTTCTCGCTCTCCAATCCATTCTCCTCAAACGCCCAGAGAGATCTTTCAAAAACGCCAATCTATCCATTATGCCTAAAAGTCTCTGGTGGCCAAGGATAAAGTTCAAAACAAGTATCCAAACAAGGATAAAGGTTACTGCCAAGGACAAAGTTCCAAATTTCTTAGCATGGCATTAAGGACCCTCTAAGTCTGAGCTCCTAGCCATCTAGATGTCCTATTTCCTCTCTTGCCAATCCTGGCCTGGTGTTTTACACTTCACCAACCCCAAACACACAGCTGTTCTAGCATACTCCATTCAACATTTGGTTTCCCTGTCACTGTTCAGGCTGTCCTCAATGCTTGGATTGCCCTTCCCTTGCTCTTCACTTCATTTCCTTCTCCCAAATGTCTTCCTTGACCTTCCTCCTTCCAAGCTAGATTAGGGGTCCCTTCTGATTACTCCCATAACTGGCTTCTCTTATAGTTCTTATCAAATTATATTTCCATTTTTCTCAAATACTCATCTCCCAATTTGGTAGATCTAGTATCAGTCCAGCGATGCCTCCTTAAGCTGTGTTTCT
Organism: Equus quagga; assembly: GCF_021613505.1. Classification (NCBI taxonomy): domain Eukaryota; kingdom Metazoa; phylum Chordata; class Mammalia; order Perissodactyla; family Equidae; genus Equus; species Equus quagga. Next base: position 28,258,004 of record NC_060280.1, read on the forward strand.
CTTTGTCCTTATATGTCCCAGACAGGGGCTTCTCACTGTCCAAACCTATTGTTTTTAATCTCCTTCCTTCCCTAATCACTAAGCCTGTGGCTGATACTCTGGGTCTGGCCAAGACAGACTAACCAGCTAATCACCATTCCCCTGCTAACTCAACTCCCAGTGCAGAAAAAGGAGCACGGATTTTGGATTCGGATATAGGCTCTAATTCTAGTTTTGCCATTTCAAACTCTGTGAATTCAAGCAAGTTATCACCTCCACTCACTAAGCTTCAGCTTCCTCTTACGTAAAATGAGATAACACTAACTTTGCAGGGTTGAGATAATAATGCTGGTAATAAAAACAATATTACTACTTATTATGTGTCAAGTATTATGCTAAACACTTTACATTGATTTCATTTAATCCTCATACCCCTTCATGAAATAGCTTCTACTATTATGGTTATTTTACAGATGAGGAAACCAAAAAGAAGCTAATATACTCACCCAGGTCACGGCGATAGACCATGGGCTGGCTAACCCAAAGCTCATTCCCAACCCTCTCTGCCCTTGGACTATTAAGGCTGGAAAAGCTAAATACTCACTTTCCCAGCCCTCCTAGCACTCAGGAGTAGCCAGGTGGCCCAGTTCTGACCAATGAGATACACACAGAAGCCTGCTGGGGGAATCTGAGAAAGCCCTGCTTTCCTAGTAAAAGGACAAACGTTACTGATGTTGTCCTACACCCTCTTTTTCCTACCTCGATCACAGACATGATGCTTACAGCTGTGGCAGGCATCTTAGATTAACAGGGAAAGGCCAAAAGAGTCAGGGGATACTGGCCTTGAAATCACTGACCTAACAGATCAATGCCACCTGCCCCTGACCGCCAGACTTCTTTTTATTTGAAAAAAATACCCATCCTATTTGTTTAAGCTACCATTAGTCAAGTCTTCCAGTAGCATCTTCAGGCATTTATAAGTGATACACAGTAATCAAATGATGGAGCTAAAATTCAAAACTAGGCAGACTGAACCACTAAGCTATATGAGAAACACCTCGCACTGGACATGTTGTAGGGAATGCGTACTCAAATGATGAAAATGATTATAATCACTCAGCCTACCTCCTCAAGGCCCCAAGCTCCCCTGGAAACTCAGGATTGCCAGTAAGCTAAATCATAACACAGCTGCTCAGGAACAGGCCACCCCTTTTGGACACTGTGCCCAGCCCTCTTGTCTGCATTGCTGAATTCAGTTCTCCCAGCTCAGGGTCCACCCTAAGAAGGGAAGAGGGAAAGAAGGTCTGGAGTCAGGTCTGGGCTGCTCACCCCTACCTATCTTAAGGTATCACAAAGATTCCAGGCCTCCTGCCATGCAGGCCCAAGACAACCGAGTTCAAGAAATTCAGCATAAACTTACAATTGTGACAGCACTTGTGGTGACAGTGAAGGCCCAAGCTCCTCCCTGGCAGCCAGAGACCTTTGGAGGTAACAAGAAGCATGGTTTGGTAGCTTAAACAAGATCAAGTACTATTGATTTTTCTGCCTCTTCTCCTGCTGAGAGCAGTAATAGCAAAAACCTGATTTAGACACTTAAATTCAAGTACTTTCCCCACCAGCTGAGCTATTTTCAAGTAATCACACTTTTAACCTCACCCAACATGAGTCCTTTTAAAGCCAATTTTTGGCGCCAATTATTTAGTTTTTATAAGATGTGCAAGGAAAATGATAGGATTATTGGCTATCTTCCTGAAAACTGTAGCTTCTATTCTCGTGTCTAGGTGTAGAGCTGCCTGCTCTCAGACCTCCCAATCTCTCTGAGAAGAGGCCAGCTACCCCTCTGTCAGAGCTGACACACATGTCATAGCTGACACCTGACCTCTGTTTCTAAAGCTGTTTGTAACTCAAAGGCTATTTCCCAGAGGAATTATGACATTCACGATGGCAAGATTCCTAGAGAAGCTCACAGAATTGGGAGAGAAGAGAAGGCCTATTACTGAACATAGACTAAATGGCAGATACGAGAATCAGAATCATCTAGGGAGCTTGTGAAGACACAGACTGCGAGGAACCACCTCCAGCGTTTCTGATTCAGCAGGTCTGGGGTCGGGCCCAAGAATTTGCATCTCTAACACATTCCTAAGCCTGGAGACAACACTTAGAAGACACTGCGATGGGGCCAGCCCGGTAGCGTAGCGGTTGACTTCGTGCACTCCGCTTTGGTGGCCTGGGGTTCATGGGTTCAGATCCTGGATAAGGACCTACACACTGCTCATCAGGCCATGCTGTGGTGGCATACCACATACAAAATAGAGGAAGATTGGCACAGGTGTTAGCTCAAGGACAATCTTCCTCAAGCAAAAAGAGGAAGATTGACAATAAATGTTAGCTCAGGGCCAATATTCCTCACCAAAAAGAAGAAGAAGAAGACAACGACGACACTGCTATAATGTATAAATCAATCAGTCAGGGAGACTTTGAAAACCCACAACTGGCCACCTTCAAATGTTGAAAAAATCTCTCCAACCCTAAGAAGAGATTTGCTATATCAGGATATTCATCTTGTATATAGCCTCTTTTTTAAAAAACAAAAATAAAAACAACCCTCCCTCACCTGTCCCCCTGCCACCCCACAAAACCCTCTAAAAGCCAATAGTGACAGGTTTCTTTTCTTTTCTTTTTTTTTTAAACATTGGCACCTGCACTAACATCTGTTGCCAATCTTTTTTTTTCTTCTTCTCCCCAAAGCCCCCCAGTACATAGGTGTATACTCGTGCGTGCCTCTGGCTGCACTATATGGGACGCCACCCCAACATGACCTGATGAGCAGTGCCATGTCCACATCCAGGATCCGAACCAGCCAAACCCCGGACCACCAAAGCGGAGCACGCGAACCCAACTGCTTGGCCGTGGGGCCGGCCCCCAGGTTTCTCTTTAACCAAGGACCAGATTCCAAATGCCTCAGGCCACTGGGCAATGCCTGTGAGTTTTCAGAAGAGCAATTCTCCTAGAAGCTCCAGGTAACACACTCTGGAAGACAGGACAAGTCTGCAGTGGAGGTTCACCGGTCTCCCAAAGTGTGCACAGACTACTTACCACCAGCTGCTATGAAGAAAAAAAAACCTTTAAAAGAATCACTCTCAGTGTTTTCCATAACACACCTGTGCTCATAACAGTAATATCAGAGGTGAATGATACAAGTATATATATAGAGAGAGTGGTGGCTAAGTGTATTCTGGGAGGATGGGGAGACAAAGATCAGATAATTCCAAGACACCATCCATGGTAGCTTAGGAGCTGTCAATGGGCTACAGGTGAATTGAGACACTGATTCTTTAAGCATTTAGGGTGTCTGGGAAGGAAGTGGGGCACAGGAGCTCCTGGGCAGCCTTGTCAGTTTATCCAGAGTTCTCTGCAAATATCACCACCATGATATCTGTGTGGAAGCACTGGCTTAGAACTAACTGTGAATCACTGCTTTAGAGAAGGGTCTCAGGACAAAACACATTTACTCCAAACTCTGAGGTCAATTTGCCAGGGACTTATGGGCCCCTGAAAAGGCTTCATTTTTAGGGCTTGATCATCTAGTCATTTATTCATTCAACCAATCAATATTCATGGAGAGTTTATTTTGTGTTAGGCACTGTGTTAAGCACTGAGGACAGTAACTACCTGCAAAAGCAATGAGCGTTACAGAAATATGAACAATTACAAGGCGGTAAATAATATAGTTGAATGGTTAAGAGCTTGGAGCATCCAAATTTAGACCTGATTCTGGCTCCGCTACTTTCTGGCTCTGTGACAGGGACAAGTCTTTCCATCTTTCTTAACTTGTGTCTATATCTATTAAAACTCAGATAATAAGGATTAAGTAAAATAATGGTGACACAGTTCTCAAACTGGGTACAGGAACCCCTGTGGGCATTCAACAACATGCTAGAGTGTACATGAACGCACTGAACAAATATGGTGCACTGTGACAGAATGTTAATGTTACCAGATGGTAAACCCTTTAAGTATTTGTTTTATAGAAAACAATCATGAACTATATAATGGAGACTTAAGGTAAAATTCATATGAATTCTGAAGATAAGACATAGACTCCAAATAAATTTTAACCTTGGAGTACTTGCTCTGGGCTATTCCCTTATTGATCCAGGGATGAATTCATTCACCTCTGATGTCATGTACACTTGGGTAGGAAAGTTTCCAAAACACTGCATACCGATAATGGATGCTCAACAAATAGCAACCATTATTGTTACTAACAGATAGCTGTGATTATTAATCCATCCACAGGAGAAACAAACTTACTCTGTAGTGTTTGGAGCATAAGAGGGTGTCCTCTCTACCCAGGTATCCTTTTTTTCCCCAAGCTCTGAACTTCTTCAGTTCCTGCCCAGAAACCCTGTGATTCCTTCAGAAGTAGAACTCCAGGAAGCAAGCCAATTCTGCCCCCACATGCCAGGAGTTCTCCTCAAAACACAGAAAAAAGAAAATTTCAGCACTAGCAAAGTAGCTAATCTTATCAACCTCTGGGACTCCCCTGGGGCCTCAGCCTGCCCTAACCTCCAGGATAAGAAAAGTCTATCCAATCCTTGACCCAGCTCCATTCCCCACTAGCTCTGTCTCATTTAAAAAGCTCTCATAGATCAATTATCTACTTCAAATCTCACAAGTGACAGGGTAGGTGCTATTATTCCTACATTATAGAGGAGGAAACTGAGGTCATCAGAAGTAAAGTGACTTGTTCAAGTTTTTAGTTAAGAGGCAGAGCCCGGGGTCAAACTCAGGTCTCTGACTTAAAGCAGGGGGTCTCCCAGTACATTAAGCAACAGAAGTCATTCCAATGAGAATCTACACAGCATAGCCAAAAGCTCTTCTAGTCCTTTATCAACATCCCACCAATTTTCAGCTGTATTCAGTACCACAAAATTATATTTCCATTGACTAAGAACCTTAAGTAACTAATGGAAAACTAAATTAAATTGCATGAGCTTAATTAGCAGGAAAAGGGAACTCACTGGTGGTGGCTATGGCTACCCCTGACCTTTCATAGGATGAAACTTGTGAAAAGACTTTCATGGTTTCCTATTGATCTTGTTCAAGAATGTCAGGAGCTATAGGGCAAGAAGCCCTGGGCTGCTAGAAGGTACTGCCACGAGAGGAGAGGGTTTTGAGCTCACCTCATCTTCCCTGTTTCTGAACCCTTCATTAACACCAGGGATTCCAAGAAGGGGCAGAGAAAACTGTGTTCAAGAAGAGGCAAACAAAATAGATTAAGGGAATGGGTTAGCCAGCTGTTTTGTAATGAAAGAGATCTGACAAAAATTTATAGATTAATGCCTAGAATTTTAAAGCTGGAAAAGAAATTGCTAAACAGCTCACGTAAGCCCCTCATAGCCTGGATGAGAAAGTGAAGGCAATAGAGATGGGCAGGACTTACCCAATGTCTTGCAGTCATTAGTAGCAGAACCAGACCAGAAACTCACAACTCCGCCTCGTGCTTCAAGATCTAGTTCCATGCTTGACTTCTCAGGAGCCTTTCCTGACACCAATCTCTGACAGTGTTGTGGCCCATATCCCCATGCCCACCATGTTTCCACAGCAATATGTACATCTACTTATTATGTTAGGTCCTTGGAACACAGTGGCACATCCCTTTGAGATAGTATTTGTCTCAGTGTACTGTAATTGTCTCCTCACATTTCTGTGTCTTCCCCCTTCTTACAGATCTGTGCTGGTTAAGGTAGGGAGTCTACGGAGAGGCAATACGTACAAAGGATACACAGTCACTGTGGGTGTGTGTCTTCACAAAAGTGATAATCTTACAATTTAAAGAAAAGAGTATGTAAGAAAACTGGACAGTGAGAGTTCATCCTGACCAGTTCACTCAGGCCTCCTCCTGTGGCAGCAGAATCCTTTGCATCAAACAAAATCTCTCCTGGAGGTCTAACATATAAAATAGGCATGAACAGATACCTACCAGAGGGGAAGGGAGCACCTATTTGGCTTACCCTTCCCCTTTAATAGCTCCTAAGGCATCTTGAGGAGCAACCTTCTCATTTTTTGAAGAGGAAACTGAGCCAAAATAAAGGAACTTTTTTATTCTAGGCCTTCCCCTTATTCAGCATGGGATAAAGGTCAGACTAAGGTCTTTGGAGCCCAGCAAAACTGTAATGAAATCCTCTGTGACCTTGAAAAGTCCTTTTAATCTCCCTGTATCAGTTTTTCCATCTATAAAACTCAGTAATAATACAGTCATGCACCGCAAAATGACATTTTGGTCAACAATGGACCACATATGACAGTGGTCCCATAAGATTAGTACCATACATCCTGGGTGTGCAGTAGGCTATCCCATCTAGTTTTGTGTAAGTACACTCGACGATTTTCACACGATGATGAAATCACCTAATGATGCATTTCTCAGAATGTATCCCTGTCACTAAGTGATGCATGATGCATGACTATATCTTGTGGGGATGTTATTATGAGGATTAAATGAGAGGAACTATATAAAGCATCCAGTTCACGTCTGGTATAACTTGGTGCTCAATAAATGGTCACTATAGAACTACTATTACTAGAATCAGGGCTGGAATCTGGTGTTCCTCAGAGCTCTGTTAGCAAACCCGCTGCCAATCAAAGAATGTCTTCCCAGAGAAAAGATGTGAGAGCTAGCACCCTGGAGGGTGGCAAGGTAAGTTTGAAATATCTTAATGCAAAACCTTAAAGAAAATCTCTCCAGGCATAAGCAAGCACTTAAATCTTAATTCAAACCTCTTTGCATGGCAATAAGTAAAGATTTTTTTTCACCAAAACAGAAGACAAGGAATAAGGTAAGCTATAGGATAATACTTCCATCATTTTATAGAAATATGCCAATGACTGAATACACTGTTGGGGACTTCAGTTAATTCTGGAAATCTGTCACTATGAACAAATACATGGAAAGCACGTTTCCCACCATCAAGCAGGATGATGGCTATTTTTCATTTGCAAAGAATACTGTGATATATCAAGACCTTACCCAGAAAAAAAATCCCTAGCTGATACTTTGTTTTATACAATGGCAACAAACCTTTTTCTTTATGACTCCAAAGGTTTTTTTTAAAAGGATATCTATATTGGGAGTGACGTCATGGAAGATGGCAGCATAGCACACTCCAGAAATCCGTCTCTCTACCAAAGCTGAGCTGGCAGAAACTGTCTGAAGTAACTCTTTTGGAACACTAAAGTCTAGTCAGAAAATCTGCAGCATCAAGGGGAAGCCTGACAACGAGGCTGGTAAATTTCAGTTAATTTCAGTCTTCTGACCAGCAGCTACCATGCCCCATCAGAGAAGCCAGCAACAGTGTGGGTGGAGGCTCAAGTTCCTGGTACCTACTGCTGGCTAGCGTCGGCAATAAGGACTGTCCTCCAAATATCCGGTTTATATGTTTGATTGCTGATTACTGCTTTTGATGGCTGAGGGACAGCACAGAGGATGGCAGCCATGATTCAACCTCCATGGGCTGAAGTTTATTCCAGAGGATTTAAGGAAACAGATGAGTGGATAAACAAAATGTGGCATATACATACAATGGAATATTATTCAGCCACAAAAGGAATGAAGTTTTGATACATGCTACAACATGGATGAACTTTGAAAACATTATGCTAAGTGGAATAAGCCAAATAAAAGGACAAATATTGTATGATTCCACTTATATGAAATATCTAAAATAGGCAAATTGATAGAGACAGAAAGTAAATTAGAGGTTACTAGGTGCTGGAGGGAGGGAGAAAGGGGAAATTATTGTTTCATGGTCACAGAATTTTTATTTGGGCTGATGAAAAAGTTCTGGAAATAGTGGGGATGGTTACACAACATTGTGAAGTTGCTTAATGCCACTAAACTGTATACTTAAAAATGGTTAAAATGGTAAATTTTATGTATATTTTGCCACAATAAATGAAGCAAAAAAAAATTTTTTAAGTATATCTATATTTCACTTGGGGTGACACTTACAAGCTATATAACCCTGGGAAAGTTATGTACTGTAGTTGAACATGATTCCGTCATACACAAAATAATAACAGCTCTCCTTTATATGGTTATCATGAGAACTGGAGATAATGTTTGTAAACTGCGTGGCAGTCCACTGACAGCCATTAATGGTGGTTACTATTATAATAATTATCAACAGCAACACTAATATTGTAGTTAATATAAACATAATGATAAATTAATTCAATGCATATTTAATGAGTTACTGCCTACTCTGTTCTAGGCACAGGCGGTACCTGACTTCTACCCTCAAGGAGCTCACAGTCTAAAAAGACAAGAAATAAATGAACAACTCCTACAGAGAATAGGAAGCCAAGAAGGAGCAGGGGAATAATAACTCAATATGACCAATATTTCTTTCTTTGGGGGAAAAGGTTAGTCTTTTCTACAGAAAAAGGCACCTTCTTCTTTTATTCTAATACCAGTTCTCAAGTAATTAAAATTTCTTCTTCAGAGTTCAAAAAATTCTTGGGGCCAGCCCCGTGGCCGAGTGGTTAAGTTCACACGCTCCGCTTTGGTGGCCCAGGGTTTCGCTGGATCCGATCCCGGACGCGGACATGGCACTGCTCATCAAGCCATAGTGAGGTGGCGTCCCACATAGCACAACCAGAGGCACTCACAATTAGGAGTTACAACTACTTACTGGAGGGCCTTGGGGAGAAGAAAAAGAAGAAGAAAAGAAAAGCAGACTGGCAACAGATGTTAGCTGAGGTGCCAATCTTTAAAAAAAAAAAAAAAAAATTCTACAAGAAGCATTCCAAAGTTTTCATCAGCTCTCCGGGCATCAATTCTTGGATGCAACTGTAGAAAGCTAATGGCCATTAAGATTAGGCTGTACAAGCTAATTCCTCCTGTAGAAACTTCATTCAAGTCCCTCTGCAGGAGGAACTGTTTCAATACTAAAATCAAGTAAGGCAGCAGTGAATATTTTTCATACAGTTTTGTGGAAAATCATTTTGTGATCTAGAAAAGTAAACCAGTCACAAGCAAACAGAAAATCAGTTTAATGCACATGATTCTTGCCCAGACAAGATTTAATCCATCTGCTTTTTTATACTGCCATCACACACCATGTATCAGAGGCAGACACACTCACTCCTTGTGTGTTCTCCAAAACCCAGAGAGGCCCTGCATGCCAGCTTGGTGGAGGGGGGAGGGCATTGGGTTTGGATTTAGAGTCCAATAAACCTAAGCTCTAGTCTTAGCTTTGCCATTTACTAGCAGTATAAACTTGTACACATTTATTAACCTTTCTGTGTCTTTCTTCATCTGTAAAATGGATGTTCTAATAAAAATTTCTACCTCACAGTACTGTTCTAAGTATTCAATGAAATCACAAATGGTAAAGAATTTTGTAAATTGTAAAGTATTATATTTCTTTTTTTTTTTTGAGATTAGCCCTGAGCTAAATACTGCCAGTCCTCCTCTTTTTGCTGAGGAAGCCTGGCCCTGAGCTAACATCCATGCCCATCTTCCTCTACGTTATATGTGGGATGCCTACCACAGCATGGCATGCCAAGCGGCGCCATGTCCGTCCCCAGGATCTGAACCGGTGAACCCGGGGCTGCTGAGAAGTGGAACTTGTGCACTTAACTGCTGCACCACCGGGCCGGCCCCTGTATTTCTTACCTATTATTACATGGGGTTTTTTGGGCCTTGTTTTCTCATGCTCCACAGAAAATTTGTCATAGGAGAGTCAATTTTTGTTTTTAAAAGTCGAATCTAGGGTGTGGCCTGGTGGCGTAGTGGTTAACTTCGTGTGCTCATCTTCGGCGGCCCAGGGTTTACCAGTTCGTATCCTGGGCAGGGACCTATGCACTACTTATCAAGCCATGCTGTGGCAGGTGTCCCATATATAGAGCAGAGGAAGATGGGCATGGATGTTAGCTCAGGGCTAATCTTCCTCAAAAAAAAAAAAAGAGTCAAATCTGTCTTTTTTAGCAAAGAAGCCAAGACTCAAAGTGAGCCAGTCCAAGGCTGAGTACATAGACAATAAAGGAAGTTGGAGGACAGCTCTTCCTTGCTAAGAAGCTCAAAGTAATTGTCAGATTTCAACTATCATTGTTCTAAAAAAGAAAATTTGCCATAAACCAAGTGGGCTAGGGGAGAAGTTCCCCTTCTGTTTTCTCTGATGATCTCTGCTATCTCTACATAACTCATAAGCAGCAAAATCTCCCTGTTCTATCTGGTCCCTCCAGAGAGGCTGACCGTCACAACAGATATCCAAATTAAATTTTTCTGGACCTGAGTTCATTTACCTACAAGCAAGAACAATCTTTCCCACACTGGCTATTTGTCCCAGGCTCTCCTTGCCATGGCAGAGGGCTACTCATTAGGCAAGGGCAGTCAAATCAAAGAAGTCTTTCCTTCAATCCCACCTCATACTTCTTTGATGTGACCTCCTTCACTCATTAGATTCCCATCTTCCTTCCTTCCTTCTTTCCTTCCTGCCTGCCTGCCTTCCTTCCTCCCTTCAAAATTTACTGAGAGTTTACTCTGTACCAGTCCCTGTGCTAGGTGATGGGAATATAATAATGACTAATAACAAAACGATGGCTACTAATTCTTTAGTACTACTCTACTCTACTTAGTACTTTAGTACTACTTAGTACTCTACTAAGAGGCTAACTACATACTAGATGCTTTATATGTAAGTGTCTTGGAAATAAAACAGCAGTATAAAGTGAGCAGAAAGAGAACTAGCTTGGCTACCAAGGTTTCGGGTTCTACTTCCAACTTTGACATCTATCTACTTGTCTAAAAAAATACTTAGTCAATATTCATGGCATGCCAGGGGCTGAGCTGGGCACTAGAGATACAGAAGAAATCAGATACTGAATTCATCATGAAGCATAATAAGTGCTTTCCTTAGTTACTTATAAGACCTCAAGTTCCTTACCTGGGAAGAGGATTGGACTTGATGATCTCTAATGAAATTATAGCTCTAAGTAAAAACATAATACCAGTCACCATCTGGACTAAGAATATAGACATACAAGATGAGCAGGAGACGAGCTGGAGAGATCTGAATAGTCGGGTTATAAACACCTCCTATTGTAAGCTAAGGAGTTTGGACTTTATCTAAAGGACAGTGAAGAATCATTAAACGATTTTAAGCACTTGAGTGATGTGGTCAAACTTTCAAATGAGAAAAATGATTTTGGTTGCTATGTAAAGAATGCACTAGGGAGAAGCTATGTGAAAGGAGTCAGGAAGACCAGTTAGGGGGCAATGTAAATAATCAAAGAAAGAGTAATAATGGCCTGATCGATCAGGGAGGGAAGGATGGAGAAGAAAGGTCCAATCTGAGAAATGTGAAGAGGTTTTAAAAAAAAAAAGACATATTACACCCATTAGGATGGCTGTTACCAAAACAAACAAACAAACAAAAACAGAAAAAAACAAGTGTTGGCAAGGATGTGAAGAAATTGGAACTCTTATGCACTGCGGGTGGAGTGTAAAATGGTGCAGTTGAGGTTCCTCAAAAAAAAAAAAGAATTATGATACGATCCAGCAATTCTATTTCTGAATATATACTCAAAAGGAATGAAAGCAAGATCTTGAAGAGATATTTGTACACTCATGTTCATAGCAGCATATTCATAATAGCCAAAAGGTGGAAGCAATCCAAGTGTCCATTGACAGAAAAATGGATTAAAAAAAATGTGGCATATAGAGATAATGGAATATTATTCAGCCTAAAAAAGGAAGGAAATGCTGACACATGCTACAATATGGACCAACCTTGAGGATATCATGTTGAATGAAATAAACCAGCCATAAAAGCACAAATACTGTATGATTCCATTTATATGAAGTAGATAGAATAGCCAAAGTCATAGAGACAAAAAGTAGAATAGGGGTTGCCAGAGGCTGGAAGAAGGGGAAAATGAGAAGTTACTGTTTAACGGGTACTGAGTTTCAGTTGTGCAACATGAAAAGAGTCCTATGGATGGATGGTGGTGATGGCTGCACAATTCGTACTTAATGCCACTGCACTGTACACTTAAAGATGGTTAAGATGGTATATAATTTTATGTTATATGTATTTGACCACAATTTAAAAAAAAAGACAGGACTTAGGTACTAGCTTTAGAAGGCAAAAGAAAAAGGTGTATCAAGGATCACTCCTATGTTTCTGATTTGAGGGAATAGGTGGTTGACGGTACCAGTCACAAATTGATAAAAGGAAAAATGGATTACAGGGAAAAAGTAAGATAAGCTCAGTTTTAGACATGATGCATCTGAGCAAAGTGTGAGATATTCATGGAGAAGATGTTCAGAAGACAGCTGGATAAACTGTAGGAAGCTGGGAAGAGAAGTTTGCTGCAGAGCTGGAGTTTATGAATCATCAGCCTACAGACAGTAGCTGAAACTTAAGGAAGAAGAGAAATTAGGTCCTTGGGCAAAACCAACTTTTTTTTTCTATTTTATTTTTTATTGAGATTATGATAGTTCACAACCTTGTGAAATTTCAGTTGTACATTATTTGTCAGTCATATTATAGGTGCACCACTTCATCCTTTGTGCTCACCCCTCCACCCCCTGGTAACCACTAATCTGTTCTCTTTGTCCATGTGTTTGTTTATCTTCCACATACGAGTGGAGTCATATAGAAATTGTCTTTCTCTGTCTGTCTTATTTAGCTTAACTAATACCCTCAAGGTCCATCCACGTTGTTGTGGATGATTTTATCCTTTTTATGGCTGAGTAGTATTCCATCGTATATATATATACCATATCTTCTTTATCCAATCATCAGTCAATGGGTACTTAAGGTTGCTTCCACGTCTTGGCTATTGTGAATAATGCTGCAATGAACAGAGGGGTGCATGAAGCTCTTTGAATTGCTGATTTCAAGTTCTCTGGATAGATACCCAGTAGTGGGATGGCTGGGTCATGTGGTATTTCTATTTTTAATTTTTTGAGAAATCTCCATACTGTTTTCCATAGCGGCTGTACCAGTTTGCATTTCCACCAGCAGTGTATGAGGGTTCCCTTTTCTCAACACCCTCTCCAACATTTATTATTTCTTGTTTTGATTATTTTACTTGGGCAACACAAACTTTCAATGGGTGAGTAGGGGAAGAAAAACCTGAAAGGAGACTGAGTTTCAGGAACATCCAGAGAGGAAGAAAGGAAGAACAAATGGAAAAATAAACAGAAAAATTATGGTAGAATCAACGAAAAGAAAGGAAAGAGAAAACATCAAGAAGGGAGGAATCAGGAATGTCAACTGATGTAGAGATGTCAAATTAGGATGAGGAGTGACTGAGGGTCCACTGGATTTAACAAGGAGATTACCAGTAACTACAGTGAGAAGAGTTACTAAGAATTTTCCTTAGAGGCTCTTCTTCAACCATAGCTGAGCAAGTAATTAAGTGACCTGAGAAGTCTTTTCTGAGCAGAGATCAGTTTGAACACCGGAAGGGGGTTTTGTGGAGCAGTTTCAGGAATCAGAATCCATTTTTCAGGCTCACCTAAGATCCTAATCACTGCGGTATCCAAGACACAGCCATGTGCACCAGAGCAGTAAAAGCACTTGCTTTGTAATGCAGAAAGCCTGGAGTTTGGGCTCTGCTATACAGTGTGACCTTGGGAAAGCTGATCCCCAGCCATTTCAACTGGAAAATGAGGGCTATCTTCTCAGACTTGTTACAAGAAATGAATACAAGGGAAAAAACCCATAAAAGTTATTTGCAAAGAACAAAGCACAAACATTAGCTCATCTTAAAAGCTCCACCAGATGATCCTTACAAACGAGGATGAAGGGTGCAGGGCTTGGGTCATTGCAGAGGAAGATTTTCTTTTTTAATCTTGCTGATATACCAGATTATTCATTGTATCTGCAGGCTGTCAGCTTACTTATCAAGGTCCTCTAGCTGATAAACTGCTGTATCAAATATAAATCTTTCTTAAATTGACAATATTTAAGCAAAAGCAGCATTCTAGGGGGGGAAATGGTGAAAAATAATAGTGACGTCTTTGAGCAGTTCAATTTCCTAGCTTTTCATCTTTGAAGGTCATGTCTTTTGTTAGGGTATTTGAAGTATTTGAACACATTTGCTGCAGGCTAAAACCAGGAAATTCACTGAGGGCCCAGCACAGGAGGGGGACAGCACATGAGCTAGTATGGGCCAGCAGAGGACTGGGAAGTGGCCAGGACAGGAGGTAGACAAGGAAGGCTGAAACCGTGGTTGCTATTTTGTAGTAGAGACAATGAATACACAGACCCAGAATGAGGAGACTCAGGTTCCAGACCAGCTCCAAGGCTTTTTGGAAAACGCTCCCCATCTTCTCATCTGTATAATGATGGGTTAGTTTAAGGGGTTCATCTGTTCTCATATTCCAGAATTCTTTTCTAACTGGAAACTTTACCATGAGTCAATGGCCGGCCCTGTTACATTTATTACTCTCAGCTATCTTGTGAAAAAGGAATTCCTAATCCTTTTTCACATATATATAATATGAAAATCCTATATACATATCTGCAGATAATATACTGAGGCCCAGAAAGTTTTATAACGTACCTGATGTCACATAGTTTTTAAGTGGCAGAATCAGGTCTAGAATCTAAGTCACTAACTCTATATTTCATACTCTTTTCCCTACAGAGGTATACTCATCACTGTGCATTATAACAACCATTAACTGAGCATCACCTATGAGCTAGGCATGATGCTAGAAGCTTTATAAGCATTTTCATAGACCCATGAACCAACTATCTGTAAAGATCATTATCCCATTTTACAGTTGAGGAAACTGATATTCAGAAAGGTTATAATAATTCATCCAAGGTCCCACAGCTAATAAGTGGCACAGCCTAGATTTTAGCCAAAATCTGACAGACTCCAAAAACCTGTCCTCTTTTCAGCACATATATCAGACCTCTGGATGAAGCTTGGACATTGACACCATCAGAACATTTTAAGAAGAGAAAAGGAAAGGAAAGAAAAGAGGAGAATCTTTAGGTCTTGATTATATTTCAAACTTCTAGCAGAGAAACATTTCCAAGGTCTTTTGGAAAAAGAAATGCCCTAGTTTGTAAAGCGCCCATTGTCATACTGAATCTCGAGGAAGGGTATTCAAGTATTCACTGTACTTACATCTTATTAGTCAGCTCAGGCTGCCACAACAAAATACCATAGACCGGGTAGCCCAAACAACAGAAATTTACTTTTCACAGTTCTGGAGGCTGGAAGTATCAGATTAGGGCGCCAGCTGGGCTGGGTTCTAGTGAGGACTCTCTTCCTGGCTTGCTGACAGCAGCCTTCTTGCTGTGTCCTCACACAGCAAAAGAGGGCTCTGGTGTCTCTTCCTCTTCTTATAAGGACATTAATCCCATCATGAGGGCCCCACCCTCATGGTCACATATAAACCTAATTACCTCCCAAAGGCCCCATCTCCAAATACCATCACATTGAGGGGGTTAGAGTTTCACCATATGAATTTGGGGGGATACAAACATTCAGTCTATAACACTATCTATGCTTTAAATATTTTAAAGCAGATGAACATATAATATTCTCAGTTTACTTTTCCAAGATTTACAAGGAGCTGGTTATAACCACTATTATATAACATAATCCTCATAGGATTGCTGCAAGTATAAAAATAAATATTGTCTATAAAACACTGAGCTCACCTTTTGGCACATATGAAGTGCTCAGTATAGGAGCTTTAAAAAGTAAAGAGAGAGAGAACACTCAATTGGCTAGAAGATAGCTGTTCATGAGAATACACTGCATTGCAGTAATATCGTGATTTACAATAAGAAATATATATTTGGTTTTCGTCCCCTTTCCTGGCACAGAGCTCCTAAAATCCCTGGAATTTCCTAAGTAATAAGACGATAAAGTTGTCTTGATATTCATAACAAACCCCTTTCATCCTTTCATCCACTCCTGAGTTTATGTTAATGAGGTGACTTTTGGAAAGCACCTAAGGATGGGGGCTGATTGCCAGGGGAATCAACCATGTAACTGGAGAGTTGAAACTTGCAGTCTCAACCCCTCGACTTCCAGGAAGGGGAGAGGGGCTGGAAGTTGAATCAACCACCAATGACCAATGATTTAATCAATCATGCCTATGTAATGAAGCCTCCATAAAAAAACAAAAAGAACATGGTTTGGAGAGCTTCCAGGTTGGTGAACACGAGGAGGTGCTGGAAGAGCGGTGTGCCTGGAGATGGCATGGAAGCTCTGCATCCTTTCCACACACTTTTGCCCGATGCATCTCTTCCACCTGGCTGTTTCTGAGTTATATCCTTTTACGATAAACTGGTAATTTAGTGAGTAAACTGGTTTCCTGAGTACGGTGGGCCGCTCTAGCAAATTAATTGAACTCAAGGAGAGGTTTGTGGAAACCTCTGATTTATAAGCCAATCAATCAAAAGCACAGGTAACAACTTGGAATTGCAACTGGCATCTGAAGTGGAGACAATCTTTTGGGACTTAGCCCCTAACCTGTGGAATCTGATGCTATTGCCAGACGGATAGTGTCAAAATCGAGCTGAATTGTAGGACACCCAGCTGGTGTCAGAGAATTGCTTGGTGTGGGGAAAACGACCCACACATCGGAATTGGTGCCAGAATCATAATTACAAAGCTGTATTTTATTTCCCCCTTAGACTTCAGAGAGAATTTCAAATCGGGAGTTTTTCTGACCTCTCTGTTCCTTGTAGCTACCACCCCATTACCTCTGAAGCAGACCATACCACAATGGACCTGATCCTCCACTTTTGCTGCTTCTGCACCCCTAGCCTACCCCAAACTCTCTAGAGGAGGCATCTAGCTTCTCAAAGGCAAGGCTCCCTAGTCCTAGAAACTAAAAAAACAACCCTCTCCCCTAGCTTATCACTGGGAGCAATGAAAGGAGTACAGAAAGGACACACGCTTTAAAATCATAAAGACCTGAGTTCAAATCTTTCCTCGCCCTTTAGAATCTATATACACTGGCCAAGTCATATGACCTGAATTAAATTACCACAGTTTCAGGGCCAGCCCCATGGCCGAGTGGTTAAGTTTGTGCACTCCATTTGGGTGCCCCAGGGTTTCACTGGTTCAGATCCTGGGCGCAGACATGGCACTGCTCATCAGGCCATGCTGAGGCAGCATCCCAGAGCCTCAGCGTTCTCACATATAACATGAGGGCAATAGTATTACCCTCTTTCATAGGGCTGCTGTAAGGGTGAAATGAGCACTCAGGCACTCAGTATGTACTATAATATATATAATAGCATATAATAGCTCAGCATAGAATATTTGGGACAAAGTAAGTGCTTAATAATGGTTTTTATTATTTACAAATAATTAGAGATGGGGAGGTAATGGGTAGTGAATGAGAAAATTTATGTAGTTGTTTAACATGGTGCTTTAGCATATCATGAGCCTTCAAAAATATAATGAATATAAATCTAAGGCAAAGGTAACACTGTGACAAACACATGGAGGTAAAAACGTATGCTATGGTGAGTGTCTGTTAGTACTTGAGAGTAGCTGGAGTAAAGAGTAGAAAAGGGGGGAAAAGTGGGAAATGAAGCTCAAAAAGTAGGTTAAGAATTGTCTTGTTTTGCCCCAGAAGGGAGCCACTGGCAGTGAGTGCAATATACCATTTTCTCCTTATAACTTTGCACTTTACTGTGTATGCTATACTGTAGCCTCCTAGACAGAAAATGGAGGGATCTCAGAGAACTCTTCGTCTGATTGTTCTAAACTTTGTTCTGTAAGAACAGTAGGGAAGTGCTTCAGAGATTCCTCAAATATTTGACTTGATTTAAAAAAAAAATTTAGAACCATTTTTATAAAGCGTGTATACACATAAGATGATCAGTGTGTTAACTTAAGTTTCTAAGAATGCATGCTAAGGGTCGGCCTGGGGGCGCAGCAGTTAAGTGCGCACGTTCCACTTCGGCAGCCCAAGGTTTGCAGTTAGGATCCCGGGTGTGGACATGGCACCACGTGGCACGCCATGCTGTGGTAGGTGTCCCACATATAAAGTAGAGAAAGATGGGCATGGATGTTAGCTCAGGGCCAGTCTTCCTCAGCGAAAAGAGGAGGATTGGCAGCAGTTAGCTCAGGGCTAATCTTCCTCAAAAGAAAAAAAAATGCATGTTAATTAAAAAAAAAGACTGCTAACATTTGCAGCTACTTATGTTTGTAAATCAGGATTTTCTCAATTCTATGCAAACCAAAAAACATTCAGAAATATATTGGAGGGTGAGCCTGATATGACTATAACTGTCATCACTAACTTTCAGTTTCATATATTTGTGTTTATTACAACAGCTTTATTATCCTTATTATTTAACCTTAATAGTAAATATTTTCTGTTTGAACTTCTATTATATATTTATTCTAATAAAATTAATTCCAGTAACCAGGACCCATTGGCCAGTGTCCTATGCGCCACTAGCTCAGGAAGCCTGTTGCTTTTTCCTTTCCAGTTCAGAGTGTTCCAGCAACCTAAGTTCCTTTGCCAGACGGGACTGAGCTGCTTTGGCAGACAGAGCCCAGGGGAATCCTGCGGGTTTCCTGTGATCCTCCTTGCCTTCATTCTTACTGAGTTGCTAAACTTGAGAAAGAGGAAAACAGTTGCATTTACCTATCAGTTTGCACAAAGAAGATTAGGCAGTGTTTGGAAAGGGAGCAGACCATGTCTCTCTGCTTGGCACATGGTAGAACCTGGTAAACGTGTTTTGAGTGAATGAACAACGAGGTTCAAAGCCCTGTTCTGTCAGATAATAGCTAGGTGACTTTGGACAAGTTGCTTAACCTCCCTAAATTTAAATGTCTTTTATAGGCTGGGATAATATTATCTATTGCACAGGACAGTTGTGAGAATCAAATGAGATAATTAGCACTCCTCCAGAGGGAGGGAGGGAAGTAAGGAGGATTGTCTTTGTTTCTACTAATCACCAAGGAATATCATCAGCTGGGAACTATATTTTAAGTTAATTTCTTCACTGGAGATTCTAGGACCACACAGGTAGTATAAACTCCACACAAGCAGAATAATTCTGACTTCACAAAGGCCAAGGTTTCAAATTTTGGGGGAACTTTCTTTTTTAACCTAAGCTTCCTGTTGTCTCTCTATACTTTTGAGTCAAATTTTTTTTTCACTGACAATATGACTTCTCTAAGGTCCTAGCTTCATGCAGGGGAATTTGAGTTCCGGCGCACGGCTTCTCCAGGGCCCAAAGCCTCATCTCCCAAACCACCTGCACCCATCGGCGGCTGTGAAAAGGCAAGCCCTTTGATTGCCCAAACCAGAAACCTTCACGCAGCAGTCCAACATCAGCTCACTGAGTTTTAGTTTCCTTTTCATTTTTTTTGACCCCTGGAGATTTCTTTTTCTTTCTTTAAATCTCAACTCTGCCTGTGTTTGTTATATAACACAAAATTATTTTTTATATTGTATCCAGCTTAACAAACATAAGAGGTTAGTTATACTTTATCCAGCTTTTCTAGGTATTCTGAAGTAGGCAGATTTTCAGCTTATCTTTGCTATATTTGTGTTTATTACAACAGCTTTATTATCCTTATTATTTAAATTAAATTATGGAAAAAACTTGCCTAAGGCCAAGTAAGGGAGAGAATGCTTCCTGGAAAAGTGCTGTCTGAGCTCAGAGCTGAGTTATTAAAGAATAAGGTGAAGTTGTCAGGGGACAATGGCATTCCAGACAGAGGGACAACATACACAAAGGCAGAGAAGTTGGAAACAGCTTGGTATGCAGTTCAGGAAAGAAAATCAGAAGAGCTGGGTTCAAATATCTACTTTTGTTTTGGGCTTCTTACTGTGACTATGGTTTTCTCCTCTGTGAAATGATAATAAGCTGCACTGTGTAGAACTGCTTTAAGATTAAGTGAAATATGGTATGTGTAAGTGCCTAGCACAGGGTCAGGCCCATGGTAAGTACTCAATAAATAAATGTTACCTCCCTTCCTTCCCCCTAGTTGATAACTCAATAATCCTTAGTCTCACGAACATCATTTCCATCCCCACTAGACCCCAGACACGTCACCCTTCTCCAAGTTCCCAGGCTTCCCCAAGGCTTTTGGAGGTGCAGTATGCCAAAAGTCATTCCACAAGTTATTTGCTCATGTCCTTAACCACCTTTTCTCAAAATCAGAGCCATTCTCACACCACTCACCTGTATAGGCCATGTTTTTAGGGTTGCCATAAGGAGCCCCAGGCTGCACGGGGCTGTAAACAGGGTTCATTGTGGAAGACTGCGGATCCTACAGAGAAACAAAGAAAACAGCATTGATTTACTGATTGCTCATTCTCCCTGACATCAGCTTCCCCTCTATAATCTTCAGTTTATGCTCACAGAGAAGCAACAAGAAGCAATGGTATAGTAGAAAGAGTACTAAACAAAAAACTGTTTATTTGTACTTGGCCCTATGCTAGACACTTTTCCCGTTATACCAATGAAGATACTGAGAAGCAGAGAGGTGGTACCTAATGTTGACCCAAGCCTTTTGGCTCTCAGTTCAGTGTTGGTCCAACTATCCCACAGACGACTCTTCCATTAGCATACTGTATGGCATTGACCAAGTCACTTCTCCTCTCTGGACTTTAATATCCTGATGTAAAATCAATTAGTTTAGGCTCTCTGAGGTCCTTTCTAATTCTAATGATCCTAGTTCAGGAGCTGGGAAAGGATTCACTTCTACTGTTCACCAGAGGAGCCTGGGTGCTGGTGATGGGCACACTGGCTGCTGGAAGGGAAAGCAGAAAGCGTATTACTCACCCCTTGCACCTGCAGAGGACAACATACCAGTTACTAGCAGCTTTTAAAAAAAGGGAAACTTACTGCCATTGATCATTTTAATGCAAACAAGGAAACACAGCCAAGATCTCTTCCAAAATTTATTCAAGGGAAAGAAAGAAACTTGGAAATTTGCATGCAGTAAGTACCACCTGCACAAGTGCTCTGTTAATTATCTTAATGAAGCACATTCTCCATTCTGATTAATGGAAAATCTGTCATTAAGCTCTATTAGCCAGCCAATTTGTCCCACTTTCTTTAGGGAACCATCTCTGACACATAGGCTGACACATGTTTGAAAATGTGTCTCCAAACATATTATTTACACTTCATAAAAATCAAACAATTCCCTCCTAACTAGGCTCACATGATACATGGGCAATTTTTTAGGTCATTAACTTCTTCCTGTAGCACCTCAAGATAGGAAACAAGTCAAATGTTGAAGACAAGCAGTCAACAGCTGACTTGATGACAACTGCTCTGAGATTAATTAGTCTGTCCAGGGTTCTGGAATGAGAAGTGGAAAAAAGAGGAGTTCCCAAGGAGAGGAAGCTGGGGCAATCAAACAGACTTTAAAAAAGGAAAATGCCACTGGTCAATTTCAGAGGATAGACCTTCCTGAAATGTACCCATTGTGCAGCCCTGGCAAAACACCCCAGGGCAACAGGATAGATTAAACTACTACCAGTTAACAAACTGAAACTAGAAGAACTTGAGGATGAGAGTATAGGAGACATATATTTCAGCACAACTTCAGGAAAAAATACTCTTGCAGCCAGAATTATCCAAGAATACAGCCAAGTAACACTCTTTCTCTAAATACAGTCATTCGTCACTTGATGACGGGGATACGTTCTGAGAAATGCGTTGCTGGGGATTTCATCACCGTGTGAACATCATAGAGTATACTTACACAAACTTAGATGGTACACACCTAGGCTATGTGGTACTAATCTTATGGAACAACCGTCATAATGTCCGTCATTGACTGAAACAACGTTATGCAGCACACGACTATAGTATAAGTACTCTCCTGACAGGGTACTGCGAGAATTAAGACAGATCAGAGACATTAAAATACACTGCAAATGGTAAAGTGGCATGCAGATGTAAATGATGACGGTGATGATGTGACAACAACAACAATACAGAAGGCTCCTTGTACATTTTCTCTGCTTGGATCTCTCTTCTACCCAACTAGTTCTTTGCTAAATAAGCCGGGGGAAGGAAGACTGTTAAAGTGCTAAGCAGCACAACGGGCCCTGTAAACATCGGAGCACCCTCCTACAGAGCAGGTACTTGTGTTGCCGATTGGACAAAGTACGAAATTACTTTTCATAACCAAAGAAACTCATCAGCTTTGAAACTGGTCTCCCGCTGCTCCAAAATGAAGGCCACAGCCTCAGAAGAAGATCATGCCTGGGCAGCACTCAACAACAGCATCAACTCCAATCCCAACTAACGACTGATAGAAATGAGATCTGCCAGGAGTTCAAAATTTGGAATAAGAATATGAGCTACTTCTGGGGAGCTGCTCACAGGCAGACAGTGTTCCTGGCTTTCAAGGGAAGGTTGGCCTTTTACAACAGAATCCATACACTGTCAATACTTTCAGGGACAGGCTGAAAATGAGTAGGAAGATCACAAGCTCTATGATCAGGCAGATTTAGGTTCAAACTCTGGAACTGCCACACATCAAATGTGGGGCACAGGCAAGTTCCCTAACTTTTCTGAGCCTCAATTTCCTCTAGCCTCAAAATGGAAAAGAACAACATATACTTTGTAGAGTTGATTTAAGGTGTTTTTTTTAAAAGACAGGTTTATTGAGGTATAATTTACGTATACTAAAACATATCCCTTCTAGGCATACCTATGAACCCTGAAAAATGTATATGGTTGTACAAACACCACAATTAAGATATTAAGTATTTTCATCACCCCAAAAAGTTCTCTCATCTTTGTAGTCAATACCCTCCCCCAACTCACAGCCCATGGCAACCAGTGATCTGTTTTCTGTTGTTGTTTATTTATACACACACACATCAGCTTTCATTTTACAAATTAAAAACAATGAGGCTGAGGAAAGGCAAATGAACACTACAAGATCACAAAGCAAGTAAGGGACAGGATCAAGACTAGCACCTCAAATGGATCAAAGACTTAAATGAAAGAGGTAAAAATATAAAACTCTTAGAAGAAAGAAGAAAAATACAGCATTAACCTTTGTGACCTTGGATTTGGCAATCTTAAATATGATACCAATAGCACAGACAACCAAAGGAAAAAATAAACTGGATTTATCAAAACTAAAAACTTTGTGCTTTAAAGGACATCATCAAGAAAACGAAAAGGCAACCCACAGAATGGGAGAAAATTTTTTCAGATCATATATATGACGTGTGATTTGTATTTAAAATATATAAAGAACTCAGCTCAATAGTTAAAAGGCCAATAACCCAATCAAAAAATGGGCAAAAGATCTGAAGATAGTTCTTCAAAGAAGTTATATAAATGGCCAATGAGCACATGAAAAGATGCAAGTGAAAACCACAATGAGATACCACTAGGATGGTGTATATGAATCAAAAAGACCGATAATAAATAGAAAGTGTTGGCAAGGATGTGGAGAAACTGGAACCCCTATACAGCGCTGGTGGGAACGTAAAATGATGCAGCTTCTTTGGGAAAAAGTCTGACAGTTCCTCAAATAGTTAAACATAAGAGTTACCATATGATCCAGCAATGCCATTCCTAGGTATATACCAAAGAGAAATGAAAATGTATGTCCACATGAATGTTCACAGCAGCATTATTCATAATAGTCAAAAGGTGGAAACAACCCAATTTATGTTCAACTGATGAATGGATCCATACAATGGAATATTTGGCAATAAAAAGGAATGAAGTATTGATACATGCTACAACATGGATGAACTTTGAAAACATCATGCAAAAGCAAAATAAGTCAGACACAAAAGACCAGAAATTGTATGATTCCATTTATAAGGAATGTCCAGAATAGGCAAATCTATAGACAGAGAAAGTAGACTAGTGGTTGCCTAGTGTTGGGTGGGAGTGGATGAGAAGATCGGAGAGGTGATAGCTAAGGGGTATGGCTTTTTGCGGGAAAGGTAAAGAAAATGTAAAATTGATTGTCGTGATGGATAACAACTCACAGAATACACTAAAAACCATTGAATTGCACATTTTAAATCACTGAATTGTAGGGTATATGAATTATATACAGCTTTTTATAAAAAGGGAATGAAGTACTGATGCATGCTACAACATGGATGAACCTTGAAAACATATTAAGTGAAAGCAGCAGTCACAGAAGGCCACATATTATATGATACAATTTACATGAAATACCCAGAATAGGCAAATCTATAGAGACAGAAAGTAGATTAGTGGTTGTCTAGATTAGTTCATGATACATGAAACCTAATAACTTCCAAATTCACATCTTTCTCAAAATAATTATTACAACACTACACTCACACAAACATCCACACCCACATACACCTACTTCCTGAACATTTCTTCCTGATAACTCATTCAAACTCATCATGTCCAAAAGTAAACCCACCATCTTTCCCCAAGCCCGTTCTTCCATCCTGTATTGCCTGTCTCAGAGTTACTGACAATCCATCCACCTAGCACCTAAGCCAAAAACCTGGAAGTCATCCCAATTTCCTCCCACTCTTTCACACCCAATCAATCACCAAGTTCTGACAACCCTACCTTTCTCATTGCTACTGCCCTCTAGTTTAAGCTTCATCTCGTCTGAATTATTACAACAGTCCCAAGAGGTCTCTTTTTCCCATTCTAATCCACTCTGGGTTTTTTCCCTTCTTCTTCCCAAAGCCCCCCATTACATGGTTGTATATTTTAGTTGTGGATCCTTCTAGCTGTGGCACGTGGGACACCGCCTTAGCATGGCTTGATGAGTGGTGCCATGTCCACGCCCAGGATGCGAACTGGCGAAACCCTGGGCCACCGAAGCGGAGGGCGAGAACTTTACTCGGCCACGGGCAGTCCCCTAGTCCACTCCAATTCATCCTTGATATTCTTTCATAAAACACAGGTTGGATAAGGGCATTACTCTCCTCAAAAGCCTTGGGAATAAAATCCAAACTCCTTCACATGGTATACAAGATCCTCTATGCTCTATTTGGGATGGGGCTCAGGAATCTATGTGTTTATGTTCCCAAGGAGATTTTGATGCCCAAAAGGTAGCTGAGGATGTTGCTAGAGACTTTCTTTCCCAAATGCCATTGGTCTCACATAAGCTTGACAGAGGAACTGAGACACAGCAGTGAACAAGAACAACATAAATTCCTCATATTCTAGTTGGGGGGGTGGGTAGAAAGAGACAAAAGTTTTTTAAAGTGAAATATATATTGTATATCAGATGGCAATAAATGCTACAGAAAATCTACTGAGGGTGAGTAGAGGGCACCAAGGGGTGGGGGTAGAATTCTACATAAGATGTTTAGAGAAAGTGACATTTAAGCAAATACTTGAATAAGTTGAGGGAGCAAGCCTTCCAGGTCTCTGAGAGGAAACTATCCAAGTAAGGAAATAGCAAATGCAAATGCCCTGAAGCGGAAGCATGTTTGAGAAATAGCATGGGGCCCAGTTTAGCTGGAGTGCAGAGAATGGAAGAGAAAAGAGCAGGCAGTCAGATCAGACAGGTAATGAGGGGCAAACCTTTCAGGGCTTTGTAGGCCACTATAAGGACTTTGGTTTTTGTTCTAAATGAGATGGGAAGTCACTGGAGTGTTCTGAGCGAAGAATGACATGATTTGACTTAATTTTAAGAAGATTACTGTGACTGTTGAACTGAGATCAGATGGCAGGAAGGCAAGAGGAGAAGCAGATCAGTTAGGATGCTATTGAAATAATTCAGATGAAGGGTAATAGTGGCTTGAAATAGGGTAGTAGCAGTGGTGGAGGTGGTGGTGGTGGGAAGTCATATTTTGGATATATTTTGAAGATCAACCCAACAGGAATTACTAATGGATTCAATATGGAGTATGAGAGGAAGAAAGACGTTAACAATGACTCCAAAGCTAACCTGAGAAACTCGAATAATAAAAATGCTGTCTACTGTGATGAAAACTATGAAAGGAGCATGTTTTGAGTGAAGAATAGAAATTTGGATTTGGATTTAAATTTGAGATGCCTACGAACTCTGCTTATAACAATGCATAATATACAACGAGCATTCTGTACGGGTTAACCATTATCACTATTATAAATACTACCTCTATTACTAGCAGCTACTATTTATTTAATATCTACCATGTGACAGCTACTGTGCTAGAGACTTACCTTATTAAGTCTCTTTAAGTTTAATAAGGTCACAGTGATTTGGCAAAATAGGTATTATTTTCACTATATTATAGGTAAATAAACTAAAGTCCAGACATGAAGTGATTTGCCCAAAATCTCATAACTAAGAACTGAGAAAAGTCAGTTACATATCCAGGTCTGTCTGATTCGAAGGTCCAAGATACTTCCACTGTGCACGCGAATTTCCCAGTCTTCCTAGTCTCCCAATCCAGCACTGGATTCTCCTCTGGAATAGCAGGCTCTGAACCCCCCTTTAACTGGGGGTCCCTTGTGCTCTGTTTGCACTCTGATAGATCCCACCATGAAGGCAATTCATATCTACCTGCTGGGTTCCTGCTGGGCACACATGGGCACTTATAAGAGAATAAAAGCACTGACTGTCTGACTTCTATTCCGGCCAGCTGCCTAGAATTCTTAGACGCCATATCCTACCTATCCAACCTGATTTCACTTCTTCACTAAGACAAGTAGGACAAGCACCCACTGTGCAAGTCCTGCCTAGTTCTCTCTCCAGAGCCAAGTATGGCTCCTGGGCTCCCTGGGCTAAACCACAGTATGTCTACACTACTTGTACCAGCAAACACAACTCTGCAATAGCTTCTCGTCATATTCCGAATAAAATCCAAAGTCCTTATAAAAGTATACAAGACCTTATATGATTTGACCTCACAAATTCATCTCTCTGGTGAACTCCTTCCACTATGCCCTTGCTTTCTCCACTCCAGTCATAATGACCTCCTTGTTCCCTGAATACACCATGTGTGCTTATGCTTCAGGGTCTTTGCACTTGCTTTTTCCCACCTAGAATGCCTTTCCCCCAGATATCCAAATGGCATATTCCCTTACTCCATTCATGTCACCTTATCAAAAATGACTTCCTTAATCAACCTATCTAAAATAGCTGCTCCACATGCTCTGTCTCCTCATCCTGCTTTACTTTTCCTACTGTCATCTATCACTACCTGACATATTTTCTTGCCTATCTGTTTAGTGTCCACCCCCATTAGAGTAAATTCCACAAGAACAAGATTCTGTTTATTTTGTCTTGTACCCCCAGTACTCGGAATATTACCTAGCACATAACGGGCACTAAATACATAGTAGTTGAATGAATAATGAACCATCCTTCATGCTTCCCCAGAACACAACAAAAAAGCTTCAAGGTGCTTGGCAATTCTTGGCATATCCCCGTCAACTATTTGGCTCCACATCTCTCCAGCATGTATTTTGAATGTCCAGAGAAGCCTCCACTGAGAGCTCATCTTGGGCAGAACACACAGTGGTGACATGTGACAGGAAAAACAGACCAAGGTGCTAAAGACTTCCCCACTGGTAGAGCAGGTTTTCATTCCAAGACTGTTCTGCAAGTGACCTGCTGCTGTCCTCAGAAACACCGGGCCATTTCTTTCAAATCAACAGCAAAATCTATGAGCATAAAACGTCAGGGAAAGAAAAAAAAGACCAGGGACTAAGGATGAATACTTGGAAGTACCATATGCACAAGAGGTTGCAGTGTTTAAAATTAGTGTCATTGGGGCTGGCCCCGTGGCTGAGTGGTTAAGTTCGCGTGCTCTGCTGCAGGCGGCCCAGTGTTTTGTTGGTTTGAATCCTGGGTGTGGACATGGCACTGCTCGTCAGGCCACACTGAGGCAGCGTCCCACATGCCACAGCTAGAAGGACCCACAACGAAGAATATACAACTATGTACCAGGGGGCTCTGGGGAGAAAAAGGAAAAAATAAAATCTTTAAAATTAGTGTTGTAGTTTGCAAACTACTTTAAAATTTTCAAGGAATTTTACCATTTACAAAGTGCTTATAGTTTACAATGAGATTTTAACCATTATTTCACTTGATCCTTTGAAGTAATCAATGCAAGGATTACTAATATTATTTGACAGATAAAGCTCAAAGGTTTAATGCATATTGAGATGGATACTACAGGGAAAATAGAAAGATAGTATCTGCCCAAAGGAGGTCATGGTCTAGTTGCAGGGATTTTAAAAATTAAAAATAGGGGCTGGCCCCATAGCCTCGAGGTTAAGTTTGGTGCACTCTGCTTTGGTGGCCCAGGTTCAGATGTTGGGTGCAGACCTACACCACTCGTAGGTGGCCATGCTGTGGTGGCAACCCACATACAAAATAGAGGAAGACTGGCACAGATGTTAGCCTAGGGCAAATCTTCCTCCAGCAAAAAAAGAGGACGATGGTAACAGATGTTAGCTCAGGGAAAATCTTCCTCAGGAAAAAAAAAACAATTAAAAATTAAAGTGCCAAAAATAATACAAAGAGGCAGAACTTCTAGAACACCTAAACTACTAAACAAATCCTCTCTCCAAAAAGCAACAATAAAACTGGATAAGACTGTCCAAAACAACCATTTCAGGCCTCTGAAAATTAACTAAAGGCATACATCAAATTGAGAAATGTTTATTCAAGAAAAATTACTGAACCATAGTAAGAACAGTGAGAATCTATGGCATTTTAGCCAGAGCCTGCCCCTATCCCTCCACCCCCAGCTCCCTGGGGGTAATTCCATCAGAGCAGGCTAGGCCAAGAGGATGACTGCTGCCAGAATGGGCTGATTTAATTTGAAGCTGAGCATAGAAAATCCAACGCCCAGAGTCACTGTCAAGAACAATAGAGGGACAATCTAGGGAACAATGGTAAACAATCCAGGAAGGCCACTACTGCAGCTAGCCTAAGGTCATAATACTAGTTAGGGAAGGCAACAGACCTGCAGATAAGCTAGAGATTTAAAAGGGAGTTCTGGGGAACAAAACAGCCATAGTGGGTCTTGATAAGATAAGACCCGCTAAGGGATCCCTGATGGTCTGTAAGGCTTCACACTTGCTAAGGAGAAACTGGAAAGGGTCTTAGCCATCTACTGACCCTGTGTGAATATAAGGCCTTGAACACACTGAAAGTAAAGGTTGGAGGAGAAATATAAATTGCCCTAACTTTGAATGCATTCCCCAAATGACAAATAGATCCATTAGCAAAGGGTAGAAGCTTTCCTGACCCAGGGTTTAGACCAATCATTGGCTGACTACTAATCTATGCTGATGCAAGGGTGACCTCTAGAAAGCCAAGTTTAAAAATTAAAACAGTAATTTAAAAAATATGACTGGGGGGTTGGCCTGGTGGCATAGTGGTTAAGTTCATGCACTCTGCTTTGGTGGCCTGGGGTTTGCGGGCTCAGATCCTGGGTGCAGACCTACCACCACTGGTCAAGGTATCCCACATACAAAATAGAGGAACACTGGCACAGATGTTAGTCCAGTAACAATCTTCCTCAAGGAAAAATAAAGAGAAAGATTGGCAACGAATGTTAGCTCAGGTCCAATCTTCCTCACCAAGAAAAAAAAAAAGGCCAGAATAAACTACTTGTGTGTTAAATAAATAATTAAATAAATATACATTGTTAAAAAAAAAAAGACCACAGAAATTAGCAGTCACACATTGCAAAGGGGACAGACTCTCTACTCTAAGCAAGTCACTAAATAAACCAAAAAAAACCTCAGCAGGGGCTGGCCCCGTGGCCGAGAGGTTAAGTTCGCGTGCTCCGCTGCAGGTGGCCCAGTGTTTCGTTGGTTCGAATCCTGGGTGTGGACACGGCACTGTTCATCAAACCACGCTGAGGCAGCATCCCACATGCTACAAGTAGAAGGACCCACAATGAAGAATATACAACTATGTACCGGGGGGGGCTTGGCGGAGAAAAAGGAAAAAATAAAATCTTTAAAAAAAACCTCAGCAAATGCACTCTCCTCCTCCTCCGAGAGGTGGGCGGAGAGGATCTGAATCAAGAGTTGCTACAATATATTATCTAAAACATGCAGTTTTCAACAACAACAACAACAAAAATAATAAAACATGCAAAGAAACAGTGAAGTGTAACGCATTTACCAGGGTGAAAAAAAAGTAAACTATAGATATTATTTCTATGGCAACCCAGATGTCAGAATCAGCACATAAATGTTTCAAAGCAGCTATTATAATGTTGAAAAGAACTAAAGGAAATCATGTTTAAAGAATTAAATGAAAATATGATGATAATGAGCCATCATATAGAAAATATCAATAAATAGAAACTATAAAAATAAAAAGAACCAAAAGGAAATTGTATTTTGAAATGGAACATTCAAGAGACTCAACAACAAATCTGAGCCTGAAGAAGAATGAATCACAGAACTTGAAAACAGCTGAATACAGATCACGCAATCTGAAAAACAACAAGAAAAAAGGAAGAAAAACAGAGCCAGTGACCTGTAGGAAACTATCAAACAAACCAACATACAAGTAATGGGAATTCCAGAAAGAGGAAAGGAAAGAAATGGACAGAAAAAATATATGAACACATAACGGCCAGAAGATTCCCAAATTTAATTTAAAATAAACAAACTACACATCCAAGACAAACAATGAAGTCCACGTTTCTAAACATAAAAAGATTCACACCTGTACACATCATAGTAAAAACTGCTGAAAGCCAAGGAGAAATGTTCAAAAGTGGCAAGAGGAAACAATTTATCAGATAAAGGGAAACAACAATAAGGACTAACAGCTCACTTCTCATCAAAAATAATGGAGGCCAGAGGCAGTGAAATGATATCTAAAACATGCTGAAAGAAAAAAACAAAAAACGTGTCTACCAAGATTTCTAACCCCAGCAAAACTACTGTTAGAAATTGAAAGCAAAAATAAAGACATTCCCATATAAATAACGACTGAGATAACTCATCTCTAGCAACCTGCCTTTAAGAAAATGCTAAAGAAATACTAAAACTATCAGGCTAAAAGAAATGGTACTAACGAGTAATTCAAATACAGGTTTTGAAAAAATAAAGAGTACCAGTAAAGGTGATTATGTAGGTAAATATAAAAGACAGTATAAATATTTTTCTCTTTTTTTCCCTCTTAATAGATTTAAAAGACAGCCATATGAAGACAAGACATGGAAACAATCAAGTGCCCACTGACTGATAATCAGATAAAGAAGACGTGGTATATATACACAATGGAATACTACTCAGCCAGAAAAAAGACAAAATCATCCCATTTGCAACAATACAGAAGGACCTGGAGGGAATTATGCTAAGCGAAATACGACAAACTGAGAAAGACAAACACAAGATGATTTCACTCATGTGTAGAATATAAACAAGCACATGGACAAAGCAAACAGTTCAGTGGTTACCAGGGGAAGGGGGTTGGGTGGTGGGCATAGGGGGTGAAGGGCAGCACCTATGTGGTGACAGACAAGAAATAATGTACAACTGAAATTTCACAATGATGTAAACTATTATGAACTAAAAAAAAAAAAGAAGACAGCTATATAAAACATAACTTTAAAACCATATTGTTGGGAGTTGGTATCAAGATGGCAGCATAAGCAGAGTCTGAACTCACCTCCTCCCATGGACACAACCAATTCTCAGAATGATTACGCCTGAGGGAGAACTGAAAACTGGATAAAAAAGAACCCCCATGACAAGGGACAGACCTGACTGAGGTGGAAGAGGCAGAAATTCCTTTTTGGAAAGAAAAAAAGCCACCTAAAAGCCACCTTTGCAGAGCCGCAGAGATTCACGGCCGGTCAGGAGCAATCCTAAGGTATGCAGCCTTCGCTGGAGGAGCAGAGGATCTGAGTGGGGGAGTGTTACCACTATAAGCACCCTTCGGACTCAGTACAACTGGGACAAGTCTCAAAATATCTCGCTTTGCTGGCTATTAACTACAACAGGGAATACCCCTAGAAAAGCTATTGGACATAAGCGGAAAAAGCCAGCTCTTAAAGGGCCCACACACAAATTCACCTGTTTTGGAAAGCAATCTAAAATTACCAGAAAGAAAGATGCACAGTCCTTTCTTAAAAAGAAACTCATCCGATAGGCTCTGGGTACATCTCGGTGAGAGGTGAGACCTGTCCAGGGACTGAGAGATTGGCAGCAGCCATTACTGTGACCTAGTACAGGCATGCTGACACAGACGGTGGCAGATGCTATTGGATTTGTCCCCTGGCCTATTAGCCCAGGGGTCTGCCACACCTACTAGAGAGCTGATTTAATCCAGCTCAGCCAGGGCAGGAAGTCCATCCTAGGGACTGGCCCTACCCAACAGCAAGCCCTCAGACAACTTGTGGGTCTGCATAGACTAGGCACCTGGGTCCTCTGCAGCTGGGTGAGTGGGTCCACCTCCACAAGGCAGGCATGCATGACGAGTGGGTGGAGTGTGTGGGACACTGGTGCGGTGTGTGGGGGCCTCTGCAGTGGGGCAACTGGGTCCACTTCAGGGGGTTGGGATGTGCATATCAGCCAGGACGGTGTTGACAGTGAGTGTGGACCTGTGGGCTGTGGAGCTAGTCAGCTGCAGAAGACTTGTACTTCTCAAACAGCCACATAGGAGATCAGCCCCACCTTCCAAAGCCTGAAAAATTTGGGTGCTCCTATGCCTGGGCCAGCCCCACTCTGCTGCATCCTGAGAGAGCTAACGACAGACTCGTAGGCCAGAGGCCTACAGCAGTTGTAAGCCCCTGAGCCTAGCAACCTCCCACACTTGGGGCCTACTCATTTAACAGAAAAACTGCAACAGGAATGTGCTATTAGACCCTGACGCCAACTGTGCTAGGGCTCCCCAAACCTGATAAAGTGACTCAAGGGTTCAGGCTGAAGGGTCTCAGCCACACGCAGTTGAGAACTACAACCAGCAGGCCAGGGGGACAGCCTAGCCTCCCAGGGCGCTTTCAGCAAGAACAATCCTGCCACCACAGAAGGACACATGCAGCCCACACAGGCATCACTCCTGAACATTTGGAACTGGTGACGAGAGGGAAGCACACTGCCAGGCCTCATAAGGCATCTCTTACATAAGGCCACCTCTCCAGGATACACACCAACAAATTGGATAATCTAAAAGAAATGGATAAATTATGGAATCATACAATCTTCCAAAACTGAATCGAGAAGAAAACAGAGAATTTGAATAGACCAATCACCAGTAAGGAGATCAAAACAGTAATCAAAAATCTCCTGAAAAATAAAAGTCCAGGACCAGAGGGCTTCCCTGGTGAATTCTACTAAACATTCGAAGAAGACTTAATACCTATCCTTCTCAAACTCTTCCAAAAAATTGAAGAGGAGGGGAAGCTTCCTAACTCATTCTACGAAGCCAACATTACCCTGATACAAAAACCAGACAAGGACAACACAAAAAAAGAAAATTACAGGCCAATATCACTGATGAACATTGATATAAAAATCCTCAACAAAATACTAGCAAATCAAACACAACAATACATTAAAAAGACCATATACCATGATCAAGTGGCATTTATTCCAGGGACGCAGGGATGGTTCAACATCCGCAAATCAATCAACACGATACATCACATTAACAAAATGAAGAATAAAAATCACATGATCATCTCAATGACACAGAGAAAGCATCTCAGAAGATACAGCTCCATTTGTGATAAAAACTCTGAGTAAAATGGGTATAGAAGGAAAGTAGCTCAACATAATAAAGTCCATATATGACAAACCCAGAGCTAATACCATTCTCAATGGAGAAAAACTGAAAGCTAGCCCTCTAAGAACAGGAACCAGACAAAGATGCCCACTTCCACCACTCTTATGTAAGATAATATTGGAAGACTTAGCCAGAGCAAACAGGCAATAAAAAGAAATAAAAGGGTTCCAAATTGGAAATGAAGAAGTGAAACTGTCACTATTTGCAAATGATTTTATATATAGAAAACCCTAAAGAATCCACCAAAAAACTTTTAGAAATAATAAATGAATACAGTCAAGTTGCAGGACATAAAATCAACAGACAAAAATCAGTTGTGTTTCTATACACTAACAACAAAGTAGCAGAAAGATAAATTAAGAATACAATCCCATTTACAACTGTAACGAAAAGAATAAAATACCTAGAGGTGAAAGACTTTAAATCAAGAGGTGAAAGATCCGTACACTGAAAACTATAACACATTGTTGAAAGAAATTGAAGAAGACAGAAAGAAATGGAAAGATATTCCATGCTCTTGGATTGGAAGAATTAACATAGTTAAAATGTCCAGACTTCCTAAAGCAATCTATATATCCAATGCATTCCCCATTAAAGCTCCAACAACATTTTTTCACAAAATAGAACAAAAAATCCTAAAATTTATATGGAACATCAAAAGACCCCAAATAGCTAAAGGAATCCTGAGAAAAAAGAAGAAAGCTGGAGGTATCACACTCCTTGATTTCAAAATATACTACAAAGCTATAGGAACCAAAACAGTATGGTACTGGCACAAAAACAGATACACAGATCAATGGAACAGAATCAAGAGCCCAGAAATAAACCCATACAGCTATGGACAACTAATTTTTGACCAGGGAGCCAAGAACATACAACGGAAAAAGGAAAGTCTTTTCAATAAATGGTGTTGGGAAAACTGGACAGCCACATGCAAAAGAATGAAAGTAGACCATTATCTTATACCATACACAAAAACTAACTCAAAATGGATTAAAGACTTGAAAGTAGGATCTGAAACCATGAAACTTCTACAAGAAAACATGACAGTACATGCTTTGACATGGGTCTTAGTAGCATATTTTCAAGTCCCACGTCTGACCAGGCAAGGGAAACAATAGAAAAAATAAACAGATGGGACTGTATCAAACTAAAAATCTTCTACACAGCAAAGGAAACCATCAACAAAACGAAAAAACCTAACAACTGGGAGACGATATCTGCAAACCATATATCTGATAAAGGGTTAATATCCAAAATATACAAAAAATTCATACATCTCAACAACAAAAAAACTAACAACCCAATTAAAAAATGGGGAAAAGATCTGAACAAACATTTCTCCAAAAAAGATATGGCCAACAAGCACACGAAAAAATGTTCAACATCATTAAGCATCAGGGAAATGCAAATCAAAACGACAATGAGATATCACTTCACTCGAGTCAGAATAGCTATAATTAACAAGACAGGAAACAACAAGTGTTGGAGAGGATGTGGAGAGACGGGAACTCTCATACAATGCTGGCCGGAGTGCAAACTGGTGCACCCACTATGGAAAACAGTATGGAGATTCTTCAGAAAATTAAGAATAGAACTACCATATGATCCAGCTATTCCACTGCTGGGTATTTATCCAAAGAACATGAAAACACAAACGCATAAAGATATACGCATCCCTATGTTCACTGCAGCATTATTCACAATAGCCAAGACTTGGAAGCAACCTAGATGCCCATCAAAGGACGAATGGATAAAGAAGATGTGGGATAATACACAACGGAATACTACTCAGCTATAAGAAACGATGAAATCTGGCCACTTGTGACAACATGGATGGACCCTGAGGGTATTATACTAAGTGAAATAAGTCAGAGGGAGAAAGTCAAATACCGTATGATCTCACTTATAAGTAGAAGATAAAAATGACAAACAAACACACAGTCACAGAGATTGGATTGGCGGTTACCAGAGGGGAATGGGGGAGGGAAGAGGGAGGAGGGTGAAAGCGATGATTAGGCACAGGCATGTGGTGATGGATTGTAATTAGTCTTTGGGTGGTGAACATAATATAATCTACACAGAAATCGAAATATGATGACAACTGATATTTATATAATGTTATTAAACCATTACTGCAATAAAAAAATTAAAATAAATAAATAAAGATATCAAATAAAAAAACTATATTGGTGGGCATTTAATACATAAAGACTTAACTTATATTTAAAAAAGAGCCCAAGTAAAGGAGAGGGGCAACGGAGTGACACTGGAATAAAGTTTCTATATTTTACTAAAATTAAGTTAGTTTGTAGCTGAAATAGATTGTATGAGAAGATTATAATAAATACAATAATTTGTGATAAATTATGATACATATTTAATCCTTAAAGCAATCATTAAGAAAATAACTTTTAAAATTTAACTAAAAGATCAACAATGTTAGCAATAAAAAGGAACAAACCACTGATATATATCACATCAATTAACCTCAAAAATATAATGCTATGTGAAAGAAGCCAGAGAAAAAGGCCACACATTGTATGATTCCATTTATATGAAATGTTCAGAAAAGGCAAATCTGAGGCAGACAGTAGGTATTTGGTCACCTGGGACTTGGAGTAGGAATGGGGACTGACAACAGATGACTGCAAGAGTTCTCTCTGGGGTAATACAAATGGCCTGAAACTGGATTTTGGTGATAGTTGCCCAACTCTAAATTTACTAAAAAGCATTGAGTTGTACACTTAAAATGGGTTCTTAAAATGTTGTTATATATAAATTATACTTCAATAAAGCTGTTACAAAATACAAATTGGTGATTCAAGAAATAATTATAGACTTTTCATTAGCTAAAAGCAATTAAGTCATTTAGTTTGACACCCTCGTTTTGTACACATAAACTGATACCTCTTGTGCCAGGCTCTGTGCAAAGTATTACAGATTCAGAGATAACAGGATACAATTTCTGTGCCTGGGGTGCTTATACACAGGAAATAGACAATAGCAATATAGTACTGTTACACTGAGTGCTAGAATTTAAAGAAAGAACAAGTAACCAAAGGGCGGACGGGAAGGGAGAGGAAGGATGTTATCATCGCCACAAGGTGACAATATGCTCAGTTAAAGGATTTCTATTTCTCAACCTCTCTTGTAGTTAGGTGTGGCTATGTGATTAGTTCTGCTCAGTGAGATATAATTGAAATATTGTGTAGGACTTCTGCTTAAAGGCTGCTGAAAGGGAACAGTGTTAGCTAGGGGAGGTGTCTTTCCTTCTTCCTTTACTCCTTCCTGCTATCCAGAATCAGGACATTGATGACTGGAGCTCATCAGCCTTCTTTTCCATGAAATGACCTTGAGAATGGAAGTCTCAAACCAAGGATGGCGGAGGAGCCTGAGTCTTTCTTGATTTCATGGAACAACCATTTCAGCCCTGGACTACTTAGCTTTGTACTTCCTTTACATGAGAGAATAAAACCCTATATTTTTAAACCACTGTTATTTTAGATTTCTGTTACATGTAGCTGAACCTAATCCTATTTAATTGGGGGGAGAGAGACAGAAGATTTCAAAAGAATGTGTCATTTGATCTGTTTTGAAGGATGACAGGAATTCTACAGAGGGAAAAGGGGAAGGAAAGGCCGTTCGTGAAATTTACACCATGAAAGAGCAAGGTACATTTAGAGAATACTGAGTAGTTCTGAGAGGCTGGAGCACAGAATCTGAGGGAAAACATGGCAGGGATATTATCATCCTGACCCCATTTCTCAAATTTGTCCAGTCAGCTCTTATGAAGGATCTCAGAAAGCAGTTTGGGCATGGCTACAGGCCATTTTATGCTCCCAGAGCTCTCTGAACTTCTTTGTTATAAATAGTCATTGCAGCTGTAATTTGCTTGCCCAATTCTTTTCTTCCTGCTACATTTCAGGCACCATGAGGTCAAGGGACAATATCTGTTTTATTCACTACTGATTTTCCAGAGAAGGGCCTGGTATAAAGCAGGGTGCTCAATAAACATTTATTGACTAGATGAATTAATTAATGGGTAAATAAAAAAGAAACCTTTTATTGGGATTCAACAGCTTAATATCACATTAATTTCTTTTTATGAAACAAATTTAAGAAAACTTAGTTTCAGTGGGTTTTTTCATCATTTTAACAGTATGATATGTAAGGAAGCCCAGTTTTAATAGTAGCTATCTGCTTCTTTATACTATCTGCCAAATGTAATCAAACTGCACATTAGATTTATGCATTTTACAGTCCTGTATATCTCATTTCATCTCAGAAGATGTTTCAATTTAAAGATGAAATGGAGGAGAACTCTGATTTCTAGGAAACTGCCAAGAGGATCTCAGTATCAAAAAGGTTTCCACAGTTAACAGAAAGATCTTTTCATGTAAAAGCTCAAGAACCACCTCTTGTGCTTGCCTGTAAATGAGACGCTCATCTGCAAAATGCTACATTCCAACCACTAGAGCATTCAGACCATTAAAATAGCTTTAAGAAAACGGCTTTTTGCCGATCAAAAACGCAACAAAATTGTCTCTCAAGCCAAATGCTTGCAAATAATACAAAATTTCTTCTGAAGGTTTTTGCTTTTGTTTTTTTTAAAGGGCAAACAAATTTCAGCAGCAATCTTCCTTACTATAGAATCCAAATATTCATTAAACCTCACAAGTACTTGGGACTTACTATGTGTCATTTCTCTGCCCTTAACAGACCTTATCTTTTAGTGGGGAAACAGTAGTGTATAAGAATGACTTTAATGAAAGTGCTACATTAACACAAAGTGCTTGAAACAGAAAGGGGACGTCATTTTGTTTGGCAGAAGGGAGGAAAGAAAGCTTTCATAGTGCAGCACTTTTATAGCTTGTAAGGATGGTGCAAGAGTGAACAATTACCTTTTGCAGATAAACACAATCAGAGAAGTTAAGTGATTTGTTCAAGATCCCATAAAAGGTTAGTAGAAAACCAGAGACTAAAACCTGGGTCTTTAGATTCCAAATCCAGTGTCCTTTCCATGACATCTTGCTGTTTCACAATCTACATGTGATACTTAAAATGGCTGTAATTTCAAAACAGCATTTTCCTGCCTTCAAACTTTACAATCCAGCAGATTTTATCTCCTTTGAGTTCCCCTGAACAGGCCATACTCTGTTACCTCTGCGTCTTTACACATGCTGACCTCTTTGCCTGAAATACCACCCTTCATCATTTGGGGGTTCTTCCCCATTTCCCTATCTCTTAGTCTGCAAAATTCCTACACTTCTTTTCAGGGCTCAATTAGATGCTACTTTCATTGAGAAGCTTCTCTAGTATTTACCACACTATACTATATTTGTACCTCACTCCAGCTCCTGCCAAGCCCACGAAGGCAGAGATTTGTCTTATCAGAGTTTTATTCCTAACACCTAGTACAAAGCCAGGCACACAGTATATGCCTGGAAAATATTTGCTTAATAAATTGATTACATACCACAGTTTCACAACTACATAACATAATGACCTTAAATTATCACACACCTCTGAAGCAAAGTTATAATTCGCTGGAAATGGATTGCTGCAGGCAGACTTGCTATACCATCCCAAGCAATAGTGATCAGGCATTTCTAGAAAGACTATAAATCAGCAATCCTCAGAGTCCATCTTTAATGGCTACTTAGAACAGGCTAGATTTGCAATGCAAATATAGTCATGTATTGCTTAACACATTCTGAGAAATACGTAGTTAAGTGATTTCATCATTGTATCAACACCATAGAGTGTACTTACATAAACCTAGATGATATAGCCTACTACAAACCTAGGCTATATGGTACTAATCTTATGGGAGCACTGTCATACACACAGTCCGTGGACCAAAATGTCATTACATGGTACATGACTGTATACAAGCCATATCCTTTTCAAAAGTACAACTGCCATACTACCTATCACATCTAGTTGCAGAGAGTGAGTAGCTGGAAGAGGTCTATGGTCATGGCATCTAATAGTTTTATTTATTTTTGTTTAGAAGAAAAAACTGTGTGCAGAGAAAGGAAAGGACCACCCTAGAACTACATGGCAAGTCAGAGTCACGGACAGGACCCTTAACAAAACCCAGGTCTCCTGACTTTAGACTGGAGGTCTTCCATTGTATCACCTTGATACTACCCCTGACTAGACAGATAAACAGACAATTAGATGGAAAGACAAATGAACAAATTAGCTGTAAGAAAATACAGTCCTAGGAAAGTCCCTCTCTCCCATTTGCTGGTCAGAAGACTTCCTTGGCATTTTAGATTCATCTGTCATGGGACATAGGATATTAAGGGAATATAAAGAAAAGTAGGGGGGCTAGCCCTGTGGCCGAGTGGTTAAGTTTGCACCTCCACTTCGGCAGCCCAGGATTTCGCCGGTTCAGATCCTGGGTGTGGACACGGCACCGCTCCACAAGTCATGCTGAGGTGGCATCCCACATGCTGCAACTAGAAAGACTCACAACTAAAAATACACAACTATGTACCGGGGGCTTTGGGAAGAAAAAGGAAAAATAAAATCTTTAAAGAAAAGTAGGTATTTGTTGAAGAACCCATTCAAAATGTTCTACCAGAACACGTTAGTTCTCTGAAGCAAACCCATGAAGCCCACCAGCCTGGAAATTCCCAAAGCAAGTTTACAGCACACAAAGTCATCATCTTTCCTAGGGAAGCAAGGTGCAAAGTGCTCCCTAGAAACTTCATATAATGGTTAAGAACATAGGTTTTTAAGTCACAGCAGCTGTGAGGGCTTGGATAGTTTACTTAATTTCAGTTTCCTCTTCTGTATAGTGGAAATACTAGTGGTAACTACATCCTAGGATTGTTGGGAGGATTAAACGAGACGATACAGGTTTTGCCAGAGTCCATGTAAACACTTAACAAATGGTGGTTTTATCATTATTTCATCCTGGGGAAACATCCTCATGAGATGTTCAATGGCCCAGACCTACAATGTCCACAGGAACACCCAGGACTTTGGACTGTTCTCTTCCCAGGCCTAGGGTTTTAGAAGGGTAATTAAACAGTCTCAAAAGAATAAGAGCAGTGTTGATTTCACCTTGAAGCTATCTGCTACAGGAAAGCAATTATCTCCTCATCTACAACATGGAAATACAACCATTT
This sequence comes from Equus quagga, assembly GCF_021613505.1. Lineage (NCBI taxonomy): Eukaryota > Metazoa > Chordata > Mammalia > Perissodactyla > Equidae > Equus > Equus quagga. Next base: position 28,298,839 of record NC_060280.1, read on the forward strand.
AATCTAAAGAATTGTTGTGAAGGTGAATAGGGAGCAATAAAGGATTAAAATAAGAAAGTGACATAATCATATCTCTGTTTTAGAATGATATTTCATGAGAAGATGGAGGATGGACTGGCAGAAGACAAAAAGGTCTGAACTAAAAAGGAATAGCTGAAATAGAAAAGAGCAGAAATAGAAAAAAAGGAAAGAATATAGGAAATATTTTGGAGTCAGAACTGATAGGATTTAGAAACTAGGATTTAGAAACTCTCTGTGTGCAGGACTTTATGAGGGGAAAGTGGGGGTTTCTAGGGTAAGCACTGAAAGACGGCATTCATTTTTGAACAAGCAGAGGCAAAGATGATCAATGAAAGAACTGGGAATCTGGAAATATTGATCTGAGATGATGACTACTGTAAACTAACTACCCACCAACCATTGTGTTCACTCGCTTAGCGATTAGCAGAAGGAGTCCAGCAAGGGTATAAAGGCAGTAAGGAATGAAGGAACGTGAAGGAAGAGTAACAGCACAGCAGAATACAGAGCCAACTAGGGCCTCCCAGAAAGCATGTCTTTGGAACCTTCTCAATCACTAAAGAAGCAAGGCTGCTTGGCTCCCAATATGCTTCTTTGCTTCCTTCCTTCAGTCAACAAAACCTTCACTCGGTGTTATTTTATACCAGGCCCAGTAACAGCACAGGGATATGGAGATGAATAAATTATGGTACATGCCTTTAAGGACCTTAGAGCTGGCAGAGAAGACAAATACTAAAGAGTCCACGTGCTACAGCAGAGATGAACACAGGGGTCTAAAGAACCTAATGCCATGCACCCCTTTTCCAGGATGTCTTCCCTGAATATTATTATTAGCTAACATTTATGGAATGCTTACTATGAGCCAGGCATTTTCTTTTAGGGTTTTATGTATGTTAAGTCCCTTAATTTTCACAACAACTCTATGAAGTAGGTACTATTTATTATCCCCATTTTACCAATGGGGAAACTGAATAGCCTGGTCTAGATGAACTCTTTCCTCTGAGTTCTCATAGTTCTCACAAAGCATTTTGTACCATCACGCAGAACTTTGTATCATTGGTTTTTAAAAACTACCCCTGGAGGATAAAGCCATGATTTATTCATATCTTTATGTCCTACAGGGTCCAGCACAGGACCAAGCATATACTACAGGTATTCAGTATTTGCTGAATATTAAAATGACTGTTATGAAGTGATTCCATTGATCAAGTTTTATATCAGATCCTAAAAAAGCAATCACTTCTTATTCATTCAGCAAATCCATAGTAAGTATTCAGTCTGAGCCTATCACTGGTGCCAACCACGGGCTAAACAGAAATAAGCCAGACACAGACCCTACCATCAAGTTTATTGCGATGACCACTAATGTCTTTTTTTTTTTTTTGAGGAAGATTAGCCCTGAGCTAACTTCTGCTGCCAATCCTCCTCTTTTTGCTGAGGAAGACTGGCCCTGAGCTAACATCCGTGCCCATCTTCCTCTACTCTATATGTGGGACACCTGCCACAGCATGGCTTGACAAGCAGTGCACAGGTCCGCACCCAGGATCTGAACCAGCAAACCCCAGGCCACCAAAGTGGAACACGCAAATTTAACTGCTGCACCACTAGGCTGGCCCCAGTAATGTCTATTTTTTAAGATGAGCTCTACTTTCTTCAGACATCAGAGCCAGAGATCTATGTATGTCTTCTGACTCTTCAAACACTTCATAGGAATAAGCTATCAGCTGAAATAATAAATAAATGAACGATGGACACTCTGAATCAGATGTATGTATGTCTTTTGACTCTTCAAACACAATAGGAATAAACTATCAGCTGAAATAATAAACAAATAAATGATGGACACTCTGAATCTTGGATCAGGTCTTGCTCTGGCCACTAGGAAGCTCAGAGCTGAATTTGCTACCAAACTTTAAGCAATAAGAACTTCTGGTACTAAATTTACCCTGGCTTCATTTATTCTGTTAACCTTATTTTTCTCTTCCCTGTGAATCTCTTTATTTACTTTTGATCCTATTATATTATGCATATTTTAAAAACTAATTCCCTCTAGGAAAAAAAAAGATGAGTATACAGAATTTAATCAAACTGTAGATGGTGTGATCAGTCTTCTTACTTTGCCCAGATGCTCTGCTGAAGGTCTGGAAACAAAGTAGGCCCCATGGACAAGTCAGCAATGTAGATCTCAACTGTTCTGCCTCTGAGCGCTAACAAAGGAGGTCTCTGCTGGGGGAACTACATTGCTTCAGAGAAGCCAGGGCTCTATTCTTAAAGCCTCCCACTTTAAGTTTTCAGTCTCTGCATTTATGGCTAGGGAGGTTCTGGAACTAGACCATGCTGGACTAGATACTTATCTCTGTCCTTGACCTACTAGTAGCAAGTCTCTTAGAATCTATTTCCTCACCTGTTCCTATTTATCTACTTCTCAAGGCTGTTCTGAAGATCCAAAGAGAAAGCAGACATGAAAACACTTACTTAACTGTAGAGTACCACACAAATGTAAGGCGTTGAGAAAAAAAGGGTTTCATTATTTGTAATACAGTCTTCAGGCAACAGTCTTGTAGGCAGCGGACATTCAAAACACTGGAGGTTTTTTGTTTGTGGTGGTAAAATAAATATACATCATAAAATTTACCATTTTAACCACTTTTTTTTAAATTACACTAAACTTTTTTTTTTTGAGGAAGATTAGCCCTGAGATAACATCTGCTGCCAATCCTCCTCTTTTTGCTGAGGAAGACTGGGCCTGAGCTAACATCCATGCCCATCTTCCTCTACTTTATATGTGGGACGCCTACCACAGCATGGCTTGCCAAGCGGTGCCATGTCTGCACCTGGGATCCAAACCGGCGAACCCCGGGGCTGCCAAAGTGGAATGTGTGAACTTAACCACTGTGCCACCGGGCTGGCCCCTAACCACTTTTAAGCATACAGTTATACGGCATTAAGTATATTCAAATTGTTGTGCAATCAACACACTATTTCCAGAACTTTTTCATCTTTCCCAACTGAAATTCTGTACCCTTAAACACTAACTCCTCATTCCCCACCCCTGCCACCCACCTCAGCAACCACCATTCTACTTTCCATCTCTATGAATTTATGTATTCTAGGAACCTCATATAAGAGGAATCACACAACATTTGTCCTTTGTGACTGGCTTATTTCACTTAGCATAATGTTTTCAAGGTTTAACCATGTTGTAGCATGAAAACACGGGTTTTTAAAACATTCCAGACTTCCTATTTCAAATAAAGATGATCACAAACTATAAGTCTGACCACCATTAGCTTTTCAAGATAAAATCAAAAGCTCACTGTAGGATTTTTTCCCTTCCAGAGCCACTGAGATTTCCAAATTGATTTGCAACCTGGAACGACTATTTCTAAATAGATCCTTCAGATGGAGCAAACTGCTACTCTGAAAATAAATTCCAACATGTTCATTAGGAAGCAAAATGACCCTCAATAAAAAAGACAACGTGGCATCAACGTTTGAATAAAGAAGATTAATGCTCAGAACAAGATAGTGATCTACTCTGATATTGCCAAACGTTTTCCTGCAAGAGAACAAGCGAGAATCTGTCTGGGTTTTATAATACATCTATAAATGTTTCCTACTCCAAAGTAGTATGCTTTTAAAATCTTCAAATAAATGTATATTATCCACACTGATTTATATTAGTCACATGAATAATTTTTTTTAAAGATTTTATTTTTCCTTATTTCTCCCCAAAGCCCCCCGCTACATAGTTGTATATTTTTAGTTGTGGGTCTTTCTAGTTGTGGCATGTGGGATGCTGTCTCAGCACGGCTTGATGAGTGGTGCCATGTCCATGCCCAGGATCCAAACCGGCGAACCCCAGGCTGCCAAAGCAGAGCACGCGAACTTAACCACTCAGCCACAGGGCCAGCCCCTGAATAATTTTTTTAACCAGCAAATCATATCTTACTCCAAATGTCACTGGAAGACCAATGTGAATAATCGTACTATAAACAATTAGAAAAGACCTCCTCCTCAGTTGGGAGTGTTATTTGTGCCTCCCTCCAGTCCCCCGCCTGGCCACCCAGGCCATCCCTCATCTCCCAGACTTTAATTCTATGTGGCTCTGTACATCGCGTTTTCTTGCCCTCATCTCTCCCACCTCTTCTTCTCCTGACCTTTTCCACCGTACCCTCTGGATCTCCAGGTTAGCATAATCTCTCTATCTTCTGACCTCTTCTGTGAACATCTCCCTCACCTTCTTACTCTAAGTGAAATCTGGCAGTTCCTGATAATATTTCCTCTGCAGCCCTCTCAAATGGGGGCTGCTTTTCTCTCTCTCCTCATCCACCATTGTTGCTTCCAGAACCTCCTGCATACAAACATCCAGGTTTGAATTTGACATCACCAGATTCAACATCACCCTTCCTTGTAGCCATTTACCACCAAATTACTCCCACTCGTGGCTTAAGGATTGTGGCTGCTAGCAAACTGTTATTCTTTCCAACATCATTCTTGCCATAATTCTTTGTAATTTTAACAACCGTATAAATAATGGTTACAACATCTTGCCCTCCCATTTACTTGACCTCCTCTCCTCTATTGATCTTGACTTTCACCCTACCTCAGCCTCTCATTCCCAGGGTTATACTCCTGAACTTGTTATCACCAATAACTGCCAATCTTCTACAATCTTACTTCCAAATATCTCATTCTCCAATCACTATCTCTTATCTTTCCACGTCACTCACTGTAATGTCCCAACTCTAACAATCCTTCAGGCTATCAGGACATTTAATCCACTGATCCATCCTACATTCCATTTCCACCACACTTCCTCATATCCTCACTTCTCTCCTAATCCTGGCTAGTTTAAATTCCTTGGTCATTTTTTTATCATCACTCCCTTGGCCCTCTGTCACTTGTATTAACACAAGTTTGATTAAACAACAGCCCTGGCTAAATCCAGTTCACCATCTACTCTCTGCCTACATTGGCACTGGTCTTGGGAGGAGGAAAACATACACAGCTATGCTTACTAAAGTTAAACTTTAAACCCATGATGACTATTTTCATGTGGGCTCTAAATGCAATCTGATGATCATTCTATATTTGCCAAGACCATTTACTTTCCTAGACTATTTCATGCTTTCTCTGCTTTTAATCTCACTCTCACCTAGGGATTTTGCTTATTCATCTAGATAAAATCAATCATCTAGAAGAGAACTTTCCCTAGCTCCCACCACATTTACCTACCAAACTGCATCTGTGCACATACACTCTATTTTCTCTCCTACTACGATGGATAACAGCCCACGTCCACCCTCCATTGATATACTAGCTTCCATCCCCTCACCAACCGAAGGACATTACTCTGGACATTTCCCCTCTCTCTCACCTGCATTATTAGGATTTTCCTTTTCTGCAGGATTATTCCTATTAACATCCTGCTACGTTCTCATCTAAAAAATAAATAAATACAAACTTTCTTTTTTCCTTCTAACAGACAAGCTACCAATCCATTTCTCCCCTTCCCTTCACGACAAAGCTTCTAGAAAGAGGTATTTACTTTTGTTTTCTCATCTTCTCTGCCATTCTTTTGAACCCACTCTAATCAGATTTTCATTCTCATCATACCACCACAACTGTTCTCATCAAAGTCACTAATGACTTCCATCATGCTAAAACTAGTGATCAATCTTCAGCTCTCATCTTTCTTAACATGTCACCACCATGTGACCCAGCTAATCTTCCTCTTCCCTCTTTTAAACATTTTCTTCACCTGGCTTTCAGACATGACACTGAGAGTTTCGGTGAGGTTTTTGGTTTTGTTTTTCCCTCATCATTCTGGCAGCTCGTTCTTGATTTCTAAACTTTGTGGTGACCTAAGCTCAAGTCTTGGGCCTCTCTTCTCTTTTCTATCTCCACACACTTCCAAGGTCAGCTCATTTAATCTCATGACTCTAAATATCATCTGTATTTTTATATTCACTCGCTCTCAGCCCTGAAATCTGTTTCTCCTGAAGTCTTTTCCCAGTTCAGTTAATGGCAACTCCATCCTTCCAACTGCAAGGTCAATATTTTAGTGCCTGCCTTGACTTTTCTTTTTCTTATACCTCAGAACTAGTCTGTTGGCAAATGTTTTTCGGTTCTACCTCTAAACTCAATTCTCATTACCCCCACTTCCACCATCTTAATCTAAGCCACTATCATCTCTCATCAGGATTAATGCAACTGTCTCCTAACTGGTTTCTATGCTTTCACATTTATCCCTTTTTCTGTCTATTCTCAACAGAGCAGTCAGAATGAGTCTATGAGAATGTATGAAAAAGTCACATCAGGTCACTCTTCTGATCAAAATCCTCAATGACTTCCCATCTCACTCAACAGAAAAGCCGTCTTCACTAGGATCTAGAGACCCAACAAGATTTGCTCCCACCACAACCTTCTCACCTCTTCTATTACTCTCCCCTTTGATCACTTCACTTCGCTAACCCTGGCCTCCTGCTATTCCTTGAAACAAACCAGGTCTGGCTTCAGAGCCTTGGTATTTGCTGTTCCCTATGCCTGGAATGCTTTTCTTCCAGTTCATTCTTTCACTTTCTTCAGGTCTTAGTCAAAGCCACTTTCTCAAGTGAGGCCTTCTTTGGCTCCCTATTTAAAAGTTCAAACCTTCATCCTCAACACTGGTTTTCCCTCCCTTGCTTTATTTTTCCACTTTCCTCTTATCTATCATACTTAATACTCGACTTTTTATCTTGTTATTTGTGTGTCTTCCTTAATAAAACGTAAGCTCCACAATAGTAGGGATTTTCATCTGTTTTGTTCACTGTTGTACCTCTAATGCCTAGAACAGTACCAAGGAACATGGCAGTTAATTTGAGAGGCTCCCCTTGTTCTGTGACTTGGAGGACACAGAGATCACAGATAATGAAAGTTCCCATTAGTATCTGCCTAGTGTGTGTCAGATGCTAATTCCAGTTGACCTCACTGATAACACATTTACTCCTCTTATAATCTTGAGCTCTCAGGGACTAGCTGTTGATAAAGAACACACACACAACTCCCAGAGTGAGACAGGAAGGGAGGATCAGAAACAGAAAGGAGATATGATGGGACACTACTTACGGTTAATACCATGCCAGTGGGAAGCAGCCCTATGTATGATTACCATGGTGGAAGCCCGCATGTTTATATAGCACTCATAATCAAGGGATGCTCTGACATGGCTTCTATTTCACACTCTTACATGGCACAATTCTTCCCACTAGACAGAGAGTTCCTGGGAGACTGTCCTCTCACTTCTGCAATCTCAGAATCCAGCTAGCACAGAGTAGACTCCCATAAATGTTTGTTAAATTGAATTGAATAATTATTTGAGGCATTTATTCTGTTTTTACTCATGACAAAACTGAGCTTTCAGCAGCATTATACAACGTGCTCAAGGATGCATATCCTCAAAATGATAGACTAGAGATTTGAACTCGAGTTCCCTATTCCTTCTCCTGCACCACACTGTTGTTGTTATATAAAAATGATAAATGATTGAACCCTGACCCTCTCTCTAACTTCATATCAAAAGTGGGATGCAGATCCTTTACTCCAGCTATACAGAGAAAAGATACCATAGATAGGCTCTTCACAAGGGAAGCCAAGTCCCCAAACCGAAATCCACAAACCGGCAAGTCCCACATTCAGACATTTTCCCCAATTCTTTTCCCCAACCACCCTCTTTGTTCACTCCTTTGATTCCTTGTGTTCATACCTGCCTGCCCAATTAGCTTGTAAAGTCCTCGGAGGGCAAAGGCCATATCTGATACCTCCTTCTATTTCTTTAGCACAGGTCTTGGCAGATAAAAGGAACTTTGCGAATGTTTGTTAAATTAAAAATGCTAAAAGTCAAAGAAATAAAAAGATTGATTTTTGACTTTCTAAAGCATTTCTGTAGTCATCTAACAACTCAATAGGGAATCAGGGCTAGAATTAGCCTCTATTTTACAAATGAGAAAAGCCTCAAAAAAGAGAAGCAACTTGCCTAGACTTTACCCTGACTCCTCACACTCCAAAGCCCAATGTTCCTTCCATCCTATCACAATGCTCACTATACTTCTTAGAGCCAAGAATCTTACAGCCAAGAAGAGGTTGAGGCAAGAAAGAAGGACCAAGATTGACAAAAAGATTGTTACACATTACCAGTTAATCATTTAACAACATAAATAGCACATCCTGAATAAATAAGCAAATATGATATCCATTATCAGCACCAAGAGACTTGTTTTAAAATAAACAAATCCACATTTAATGATACTCCACTCTGGGTTATTTGCTATGTAAATCATTTGGAAGAGGAATAGACTAGACAGGAGAATAAGATACATTATTTGCCCATCTGGAGCTCATAGCCTAGTAACAAAAATGAGATCCAAACACTTAGAGCTTAAAATCCTGGTGGCAGACAAAATGAGACAAGTAGCTTGAACTCAGAGTTCCAAATAATAAAATAAGGGTAAGACAATAACAGCTAAAGGAATTTTACACCTATACAACTATTGCAGGAGTTTGGAAAAGGGAGGAAAGGATTTCTGTGACTGTGTGTATGTGTTTTTAGGTTTTTGGGGGTTTTTTTAATGGAGGAACAGGATTTACCACGAAAACTGTGGCAGAGTTTAAGAAGGGAATGGGCTTGGGGACTCTTATGGGGATGAGGAGAAGGAAGAGCAACAGAATAAAGGTGAAAACAGGACCAAAGGCTCAAACACTCTCTCTAACATGAAGCTTCTCAGATCCTTCCAGCTAGAACTAATCACTGTCCTCTGTTCCAAACACACTCGGTGACAGCCCCATCCTAGACCTGCTTCAAGTTAGATCTGGTCGTTTACATGACTGCTTCCCATGTGGGCTATAAGCTTTGTGAAAGCAGAGGCTATCTTGTTAACCTATGGAGTTCCCCACTGGCTAAGACAGAGCCAAGCACACCTAAGCACACAGTTTGATTAAACCAAAGAATGTTAGAGCTTGGTAGGAACTGGAAGATCATTTAATTCAAGCCCCTTATTTTGTAACAGAAACCAAGTGATTTTCTCAAAGTCACAGAGCAAGTCAGTAACAGATCCAGGCCTGGACCTCAGGCCTCCAGATTCCTAGCCAGAACAGTGACAGTGAGGCTGCTTTTCTACTCAAAGCACAGGAGATCTCAGCTTACTGGTTAGTTCAAAGACTACTGGGCCCTTGCAATGGGAGGTCTAAGACTGAATCAGGAACTGCTGCATTCCAAACAGTTGAGACTCTGAATATCAGGCCAAATCCTTTGTCTCAGGACAGAAGGGCTCAGAAAAACCTGGCAGAACCACCCTTGTTCGATGCAAAGGCCCCAGAAAGCTCTGGGCTACAGGCCTGGGCACAGGATCAGGAAGAGTTTTATTGTGATGAAGCTGAAGAAAAACTGGAAAAAAAATGGAGGATGGGAGCAATGGAGAGTCAGATTCCTGCCCAGCAGCATTAACATTGAGAAAGTACTCGAGAAAAAGGAGAGATTGTATTAGAAGAAGCTAAAGGCTCAGGAAATAGAAGACAGGGTAATTTTAGGACACAGTGAAGACTCCCCAGGGAAGTACCTGTCTAATTTGAGGCTTAATGGTATAGACATGACAGAAAAATCAAACTGGAGATATTGTGTGATGCCAAGAATAACCCAATCAAGAATAATGCTTGAATGATCCCAGCCTCCTCACTCTCCATCACAGCTGCTGGCCCACTCACTACCGCCCTCCATCAGAATCACCCAGGGTACTGATTCAAAACATAGAGTTTTACAAATAATTCAATTAAAAAATGGGCAAAGAACTTGAAATAGACATTTCTCCAAAGAAGACACACAAATGGCCAAGATGCATATGAAAAGATGCTCAGCAACACAAATCATCAGGGAAATGCAAATCAAAACCATAATGAGATATCACCTCACATCTGTGAGGATGGCCATTATAAAAAAAAAAAAAAAAAAACAGAAAACAAGTGTTGGTAGGGATGTAGAGAAATTAGAACTCTTATGCATTATTTGTAGGAATGTAAAATGGTGTAGCCACTATAGAAAACAGTTTGGAGGCTCCCCAAAATTTTTAAACAGAATTTCTATATGATCTAGCAATGCCACTTATGGATTTAGATCCAAAAGAATCAAAAATAGGATCTTGAAGAGATATTTGCACACCCAGGTCCGCTCCAGCACTATTCACAATAGCCAAGAGGTGGAAGCAACCTAAACGTCCATCGACAAATGAATGAATAAAGAAAATGTGGTGTATATATATACACAATATACTGTGATTAAGCCCTAAAGAAGAAGAAAATCCTGAGGCCAGCCCGGTGGCGCAGCGGTTAAGTTCGCATGTTCCGCTTCAGCGGCCCAGGGTTCACCAGTTGGGATCCTGGGTACAGACCTACGCACCACTTGACAAGCCATGCTGTGGCAGGCGTCCCACATACAAAGTAGAGGAAGATGGGCACGGATGTTAGCTCGGGGCCTTCCTCAGCAAAAAGAGGAGGATTGGTGGCAGACGTTAGCTCAAGGTTAATCTTCCTCACAAAAAAAAAAAAGAAGAAAATCCTGTCATGCTACAACATGGATTAACCTTGAGGACATTATGCTAAGTGAAATAAGCCAGTCACAAAAAGACAAATACTGCATGATTCCACTTACATGAGGTCTCTAAAGTAGTCAAACTCTTAGAAACAGAAAGTAGAATGGCAGTTGCCAGAGGCTGGTGGGGGATGGTGAGTTGTTGTTTAATGGGTATGGTTTTAGTTTTGCAAGAGGAAAAGTACTAGAGATCTGTTGCACAACAAGGTGCATAGAGTTAACACCACTGCACTGCACACTGAAAAATGGTTAAGATGCTAAAGTTTATGTTACGTGTTATTTACCATACACACACAAACATAAGAGTTTTAGGTCCCACACCAAAACTACCAAATCAGACCACCTGGGAATCAGAATATTAAACAAGCTCTCCCAGTACGTCTGATACTTGGCCAAATTCAGAAGCCACTGGCTTCAAAATAAATTCCAGACTTTATTTTGGCATCCAAAGCCCTCCATGAGCCAATCCCTCTCTCTCTCTCCATTCTCACCACTTGCTCCTCTTCAAGCCTCACTCTATTTGCCCTCTGGCCTAGGCCCCCAGCAGGTACTAGAGAAGCGCTGTCCTAACTGAACTTTCTACCGTGGTAGAAATGTTCTACATCTGTGCTGTCCAATAAAGTGGCTATTAGGCACATATGACTACTGAGCACCTGCAATGTGGCCATCGGCTACCATATCAAACAGCACAGGACTAAAGCAACGGTTAGGACCCTACAAGATACAGAGGGGCTAAGGTAAAAACTCAAAACAACTCTATTTAGCTTTTTTTCTCACGTGTTATCAATGTGCATTCATTCATTCAACAAATATTCACTGCTTACTATATGCCAGGCACTATTCTAGGTACTGGGGAAACGGCAGTGAAGAAAAAGACGAACATCCCTGTCCTCAAGAAGTTTATGTTCTAATGAGGCAGTGGCTAAAAGCAAGGACTCTGGGGCCAGAGGGCTTAGGTTCAGATTCTGGCTCTACTGCTAACCACTTACGTGTTCTTTGAAAATCACAACTTCTCCATGCCTCAGTTTTTTAATCTATAAAATGAGGATAATAATGGTACTACCTAATAGGGTTTCTATAGGATTAAATTAGTTAAACATATGTAAAGTGCTTAGAACAGTGCCCAACATATAAGAACTAGTTGTTACTATTATTACTGTATTTTGTTATTATTATTATGAATGGGGAGCAAGACAATTAACAAATAGCAAAAAAGATGGCCAATTAGTGAAGGGGCAGAGAAATAAAGCAGGGTTACGGGAACAGGGAGTGTCAGAATAAGGACTACAACTTTTAAGAGGATAGTCACAGAAAGCCACAGTGAGAAGGCAGCACCTGAGAAAACACCTGAAAGAGGAGGAGAAGGAACAAGCCACGAAGATATCTGGGGAAGACTTCAATCCCCTTGTGAGGTAGCTGGTATTACTAAGACCAGTTTACAGATGAGAGAACTGAGGTTCAGACTAAGGAACCCATCCAAGGTCACACGGCTTATAAATGACTGAGCCTAGAGTCAAGTCCAGGACTGCTGATTCCAGTTCCTTCTCCACTACTGGACCCTGCTTGACCTCCATTCCTTTCTGCAGTGAAACAGGACCCATGGATCATTTTCACACCAGTTTCCCCTTCTGGAACCGAGACTTATAGATTCATTATGACTAGACAAGCTCTCCAGGCTAATGAGTTAACCAACGAAGCTAAAGGCACAGGCCATTAACCCACCCTGCCCACTCTCACCTACTACTTCCTAAGCTGCTCCACCCCAGGACCCCCATGTTAACTGCAGGCTGTGCATGGAAAACAGGCATTTATCAAGACCAACAAGCCTCAAACACCAGGGAGGTGAGGTAAATTATACATCAAAAATAAAGGCCACTGCTTCCAACCAGGCCTTTGAGGGAAAAAGCTCTCCTAGATGTGCACTGTGGGAAAACCAGGATCACAAGTTAGGTTCAACCTACTGAACCTTTCTAATCTAAACCTGGCACACAAGATATATAGAAATAAAAAGAACAAAACAAACCTCCATATTCTCACTTTAAAGAAGTCAGTGATTCAAAAACACTTTCAACAATATTTTCTCTGTATGCTTTACCCGTGGTCATGAAATCTCTGTAAAAATATTAGCAATTTATTCTAGAAAATGATTAGTGCTGCCACGAGCAGTGGATTTTAGTCCTCCTCTACAACTTACTAGAAGTCACTTCTGTTTTCTGGGCCCCAGTTTTCTCATCAGTTAGAAGCAGAGGGCAGACTAGACATTCTTCAAAGGTTCCATTTTTAGCCCTTTATAACACATCATAATAACGACACAGTACCTCTTTACTTTCAGAATCAGACCTAAATTTCATTCACTTAATAAACATTTATGTAAGCTAGGCAATGAAAATGCAAATGTACTAAATGATAAATTCACAAAAATTTCACATATATTGCTTTTCCCACTCACATATATAAATATTTCAGAGTTGTGTTCCTACTAAAAACAAAACTTGGCTCCAAAATTCTGTAGTTTTGGTTTTTTCTAATCACACTTAAGAGGTTTGTGGATCTTTTATTATCACCTACTATACTTAACAGCCTTCACCAGAACAAAAACAACAAAACTCTCCCTAATAAATTGTAATTCAAACTTATATCCCTTCTTTAAATCACTCATATCTGAACTACTCATTTAGGGTTTTTTCTCCCCACTGACTATATGGTGAGAGCACCTCTAATTCTGCACATGTCTTTTTCTTACAACCAACCATTAGTTCCCTGAGAACAAACCCAATATCTTATTTTTCTTTGCATTCCCAGTAAGACCTTTTTATAATTTATTTATAATCCATACCAAGACTAATTCAAAAGAATGTGAAGTCATTCTTCTTATTAAGATAGAAAAATAAGACAGTTAAAAATAAAAATGAGTAAAAACCAGCCAGGATATAGAGACTAAATCAAATGATTAAAATTCAGGCCTTTATCACAAACGTGCCATGTGATTATTGGCAAGTTACAACCTCTCTAGTCAGCTTGCTCATCCATAAATGAAGATGCAATGCCATATCTCAGAGAGCCAATAAAGCACAGAAGTTAACAGAACCAGCTGTGGAGCCAGGCACTGCTGCCTGGATTCAAATCATCCAATATTAACTGTGTGATCTTGGGCACCTTACTTAACCTCTTTGGGTCTTAATGTCTTCATCTGTTTCAAATGGTGATATTACTGCTTTTACAGCTGATTTAAGGTTAAATGAAACAATACATGTAGAGCACTTAGCACATAGTGTCAGGCACAGAGTAAGCACTCAATAAAAATTACTCATAGTAAGCATCATCTCTAGGTTGTCTATGAAGGTGTGTTATATAAGGGGGAGAAAGGCTCTGAACTTCGAAGTGCTATGAAATATTTGGAATGCTTATTACTATTACTCATATCCAAAATTATGGAGCAAATTAATAAAAATGAGAAAAAAACGTGTCCAAAGGCAGTTGTCTTAAACAAGATTTTTTTAAATATAGTTCCTTATAAAAGCTCTCTCTTTTGCATTTCTGGCCTCCTTCCAAACATCTTTAATACTGCAGTTAAGCAGGAGTGGAAATGCAAGCTACGCACTTGCAACTGACAGGAAAGGTGAGGCCTGGGGTTTTTCCATCAAGCAGGGACAAAATTGCCATGTCTCCTCGTTCTAGACCTGCAGGTTGCCTGTGCAAGAACTGATCATCTGGAGCTGGCAGGAAGGCCAGTTTAAACTGAAGCAGCTGGTTCAATTTCAACTGTGTTTTTTCGTTGTGGTTTTTTTTATTTTTTGGCTTCTTCTGACAGTACTAGAACACAGCGGTGTCTCTGGGTCTGTGGCCTGCTCTGCAAGATGACAGAAGGTATAACCAGAATATGAAGGCATGAGAGGGACAGGACACAAGAAAAATACTCCAAAAGCCAGTGTAGCATGATCACCAAGGGGAACCGTTTCGTGTGCATGTGTTGAATAAGCCATACGTGCGTAGTCACTATAACTGTTTTAATGCATTATGATCTATGTGCACAGAGTGTCCAAAAACAAAGCTGATCTGTGTCCCATATACAGAATCCTCAAATATCAGAACCAGAAGAGCCTTCAGAGATTATCCAGTTCAGCATCACTGTTATTATGGAGGCAGGAACTAAGGGAAAGAGATTTCTCTATGGTTACACAGGCAAGTCAAGGAGCAGGCCTGGGATCAGAACCAAGACTAGGCTGACTGTGGACTTGAGCATAAAGTATACAGGAAGGGGAATATGTTAAAAACCATTTGTTATTTGTGATGAAATCTCCAGGGATGGCTTAAGAATCCCCAAACTTACAAATGCCACTAACCGTAAGCGGGAGACATTCCTTAGCTAAGCAAATCACTCTCATCCACCACGGCCTCATCAAATGCTTTTCACATGCTCACCTCAGGAAAATGGGAAATTACGACATGTCATGGACCTTTGTGGCTGCTCAAGAATAGCCAGAGCTGCATATGGTAAGTTCATCAAAGTGAAATGTCTAAAATAAAGCCCCAATTTGTAAGGCGTAAAAAGGCAGAGAGTTCACAACCAAGCTGCTGTCCAGGGTTCCCACAACTCCTCTTTGAAGTGGAAGCACATCTGCAGTGATATTAATAGAAATGAAAATTAAATCCTCAAATCTAGAATTCTGTGTTTGTTAAAACCTAGCCCTAACCTCCACTCTCCAGCACTCCTCTCCTCAGCAATGCTGTAGGCAAACTAGACAGGTGCTCGGCTTTCCAACTTTGTCTGAAGAGGAAGAGAAGTGTGTGCTCACTTTTCTCCACAAACCTTGTGCCATCTCTGTAAATGCAAATCCTAACCATCCTTCAGGCCCAGCTCAAGGCTCCCAACTCCAGGAGGCTTTCTTTGAAAAGCCCATAGTAAAGTGATCTGTCTTCTTTGGCTCTGAACCTTCTCTACCTTTTTTTCCCCAGTTTTTCTCACTGCCTTCCCCCTAATCTCCCTTAATTCAACTTGTGCTCGGGCCACATTGGTCTAGTTGCTTCTCTCCAAGTGCAGCCAACACTCACAGCCTCTGGAGCTTCGCTCTGTTGGACTGTTTTCCCCTGTCAAAATCACCTCAATCCAGTTACAGTTTACTAGAAAGAAGACTGGACAACTTGGAGTCAGAATATTGGAGTTGGAACCCCAACTCCATTGATTTCCATCCAAGTCTACCTAGCTCTTTCTACTAGGCAACACATCCTCCATATGTAAAATCAGATAATAATACATCTGAGAGGTTATTAGGCACACATAATAATTGGGCTTTCTGTCTAAGGAATATAAAGGTACTTAAGGCATGATCTCTGCCCCCTAAGAGCTTGTGATCTTACGTGGGTGAGAAAATAGGAGGTAGTAGAGCCTGATGGGGGAAAAACTGTCCTGGAATCAAGGCAACAGGGGAATGGTCTCACTTCTGCCACAGAATCTGTGGGATCTGGATAAATATCTTCTTTTTATTGGGTCTCAGGCTTTCTCTCTCTGCAAAATGAGCAGGAGTTAATCAGGGATTTTTAAGGGCTTTGACATTCTGTGGAAAATAGCCACACTACTAGCCCGTTCATGAGGTAAGCCAAAAGGGCAGTACAGATAATGCCTAATGTAACCAGAAACAAGCTTCTGGATTCAATGGAAGCTGCTTTGTGACTGGCAGATCCAAAGGAACCTCAAAGGGGGGATGGGAAAGTTGAAGCCAAATGATGAATGCATCTGCTGCCAGGAGGTCATGGCTAATCACAGGAACACTTCTCATTCACAGGAAGTTCTACACAAACCCTCCATTCAGGTCCCAAGGTCCCTGCCCACAAAAAGGAGCCTCACTGCCCAGAGAAGGAAAGGTACCAGTCGGGAGCCTGGCAGGATAGACAATGGACAAAGCCAAGTTGGGCACAGCCCATCCTGCCCAGAGCTAAGGCCATATCTTGGGCCTTCTCAGTCTTCAAGTTTTTTCTTGCCAGAGCAGGTAAATAGAGCAATAGAACAGCAGGGCTCCAGTAGTTGAATATTTCAGAATACATACTACATCTCAAGCTCTTTTAGCCAAAAACATAGTTTTTGCCTTGTAGGACTTACAAATTCCATAGAAATAGCAGCAATTTCTGTTTGGAAGCATCAGAAATAGTAAAAACTGGCTTTGCAATCAGTCAGATTCAGATTCAAATCCCAGCTTAACTACTTGTTATCTACATGAGCCTCGGCAAGTTATTCAACATTGCTGAGCCTCAGTTTCCTCATCTATAGTAATATGACTAGGAATCCTCACCTCACAGGGTTAGCCTGAGAATTAAATGAGAAGCACACTGCAGTTACTCAGCATGAATTCCTCTTTCCTTCCTGTTCCCATATCACACTATTTACTTCCTGTATAGCACTAACCCCACTTTACTGTCCTTATACACCTCTTTATATATATATATAACATTAGCTTATTGATATACTCCTCATATATCTGTCTCTGCTATGAGCCTATGAACAGCTTGAGACAGGGACAGTATTTCAATCCATATTTGAGATCTCCTAAAACAATGTCTAGCACATAGTAGGGGCCTTAGGAAATTGGATGAATGTGCCTACCATGCATCCAGTCCTATGCTAGGTGCTAAAAAGGAACAAAATAATGATCACAATAATGTTGGACATAATAAAAAAACATAACAAACACATAGCATTTACTATGTGTCAGGCACAATTCTAAGCCCTTTAAATTAACTTTTTTCCTGTTCCCATATCATACTTATAACAACCTGATGAGGTAGGTATTATTGTCCCCACTTTGTTGACGAGAAAACTTAGGTAAAGAAAGGTTAAACAAGTTTCCCAGGTCTAGAACAGGCAAGTCCATAGAGAAAGAAAGTGGTTTAGTGTCTGCCAGGGGCTGAGGGGAGGGGAAAATGAGAAGTGACTGCTAATAGGTACAAGGTTTCTTTTGGGATCATGAAAATGTTCTAAAACTAGATAGAGACAGTGGTTGCACAAGTCTGTGAATATACTAAAAACTACAAATTGTATACTTTAAAAGGGTGAATTTTATAGTATATGAATTACATCTTAATAAAGCTATTAAAATAAAGCTTGCATAAAGTCAGAGAGTTAGGAAGTGGCAGACCCCGAATTCTAACCCTTCAACTCTGTGCAACTGACCACTGTTCTACACTGCCCTCAAGAAACCTAAAATCTAGTACTATATAGTTATTACTTTCATATAACACAGCAGATACTGGAAAGAAAACAAGGCCTAGAATTTCAGGTGTTCAATAATGTTTAATTGAATTGAACTGAAAAATAAGTTCACTTACTAATTTAACTCCTGACCTCATGGCACTCACAGTATAAAATGTGGCCCAGACATGTTAACAAACTATCCCTAATGTAAGCTAGAAGGACATGTACTATGTAAAAATAATTCCCCTTAGGAAGCATCTATTATGAAGTGGTCTGGCACAAATATTCACTATTCACTGAATATCCATGAGTTTCCTCAGTTCCTAGACCTCCTGCAGTTAGGCAGCACTAATGATCCGTGAACAGAAGTGACAGGTCTCACTTTCAGGCAGAAGTATTCTAGAGCTGGTGTACGACTGTCCAGCTCTCTCTCTTCTGCAAAGGTACCTTGAAAGTCTCGTGTTGAGATGGTGGCTGAGTCTTGAGATCACAAGACTGAAGCAGCATAAATACCCTAGTCATCACTTCCTGGAGGACAACTGCCCTCATGAGTCACCTGGTCTGCACTGGAATTCAAGGGAGCAAGAATTCAACAACTCTTTGTTACATTAAGCTACTGAAATCTTGTGGCCAATTCGTTACCACAGCATAATTCTGCCTACCCTGACTCATATAAATTTAACAAGAAATGAACCCAGAATATGTGAATCCAAATCTGTATTCAGCACTTACTATTTTGGCTAAGTTATTTGAACTTACTGGCCCTTGATTTATTCATCTTTAACATGGAGGTAGCAACGCCATCCTCTTAGAGTTGCTATGATAATTAAATAATATATATGAAAGCACCTGGCATAACGCAACTGTCTTTGGGGAAAAAAAGGTGAGACTAAATGTGATGGTTGGCTGACACATTCTAATAGAAGTCTATGTCGTCAAAAGCAAGAAAAGGCATAGTGTTTGGGGGAAGAATTGTGCTTTAGCTAGTTCAGAAAGAGCACTTACTTGTTTCTCTGAGGGCAAAAAAGCCCGTACTCCTGTCTGCACAGCACTTTATACGTGCAAATGACTTCCTACATACTGCTACATTTGACCTTCACGAGATGCCGCTAAGATAAGGTCCTTATCAAAGAAAGATTAATACAAGCCCCCAAAGCTTAATCTACACCTACCTATGGACCAGTGGGAAGGCAAGAGTGTCCTTTTAAAGCAACAGAATGAAAAGGTACTCACCTATGAGCGACCAACCACCACCTCCAGGTGTGATGAAGAGGTACCATAATTCACTCTGCCTCAAAATAGCTCCCTCTGGCCAATTAGAGTACCCAAATTTCTTCATTAAGACATGTACTCCAGGAAGAGATAGCACATCAACAGTTACACCCGTTCTTATAAACCAAAGAAAACAACTATCTAACAATTAACAAAAGAAGGAAAAGAGAAAGTGCCATTCTCAATCTACTTAATTAACAAAAGATTTCCAGTGAAGGTATGAAAAACTATAATCACTTGTGGTATATAAACTATAAAATTCCACGAGCTCATACAGGGGTTCTATGAGTATGTGTTGACTGATTAATACAAAAACATGCAGAACAACTGTCCTGCCCTCAAGAGATTCATAAGTAGGAGAAAGGATAAAAACAGGGCACACATAGCTGTTATAGAACGGAAAAAATTAAAATGCCAGAAGAATATTAATTAAGTACCACAGAAGAAATGAGGCTGAAAAAACTACTTCTCACAGGAAAGGCATCATAAATGGTGGCATTTTGGCTGAGTTCCAAGAATTAGACTCTTAGAAAACTCCTGAAAAACACCAGGAATTCTGGTCCTTTAGGGGAACATCTCAGAACTCTATAAAATGAACCTATAATCTAATACAAAGAGCTCTGAACTTGTAATCAAAAGACTTAAATGGGTCCTGACTCTTTCTTTTACCAGCTGTGTTACCCTAAGAAAGTTATTTAACCTCTCTGATCTCAATTTCTTCATCTTTAATATAGGGAACAGTACTACTTACCTTACTGGACTGTTGAATGAATTAAATAATGGATAATTGGTTAGATAAATGTTTGAGAAAGTGCCTGATAAACAGATTGTTAGTAACACATCTCAAAATGAATATCCTCGGGATTAACATCTCTCCATTCCTATACCATGATAAAACAAACAAGGAATTTTCAATTTTTAAATTACTGCTGGAATTAAATACTGTTACATCCCCAACAAATATGCTTTAAACTCTAAGCCCCAGTAAGTTTTACTTTTAAATGTAGATCCCTCACATCCTTCTCTAGGCAATTCAGGTCTAAGTCAGTGCCTATCAGTAAATGTCTGTTGAGTCTATAAATGAATCAATAGGCCTGTAGTACTTTAAAGAATGTCTGTATGGTAGAAAACACTTGATTCATTCATCCAAAAATATTTATTAAGTGCCTTCGATGTGCCTGGCAATCCCTGCCTTCATGGACTTTACTGTCTAGTGGGGAAGACATATATGCAACAAATAATTACAAGTATGCTGATAAATTATTTTCTAAAAATACAGATTGCTATGGGAACTTAGAAGAGGCAAGAGTATGTGGTAACAGAAAATTTAGAGTGTAAATCACCTTCAAGATCACTGAGTCTACTTTTTTTTTTTTTTTAAAGCAACTGAGTAGTAAACAATCTCTCCCCATCCCAATTTCTGCACCCTCACCCTTCATGCAACTAGTCCAGAACCCAGGTCACCTGCTCGCTAGAGGCTGCTGCTCTTTTACTATTCCAACTCAGAGATTTCTAAACCCAGTGGAAACAGATGCTATATATTAACAGTTAAAGGACAGTGTTTATTTAGGGAGGAAAAAAGTCTTATATATGTTATGATGGATTGAAGAAGAAAATAAATGGAGAGCTATTCCATGTTCATGGATAGGAAGACTCAATATTGTCAAGATGTCAGTTGTTACCTACTTGATCTATAGTTTCAACGCAATCTCAAAAAAAATTCCAGCAAGTTATTTTATGAATATTGACAAATTAATTCTAAAGTTTATATGGAGAGGCAAAAGACTCAGAATAATCAATACAATATTGAAGGAGAAAAACAAAGTTGGAGGACTGATGCTACTCAATTTCAAGACTTATTGTGGTAAGACTGTGGTACTGGTGAAAGAACATACAAATAGATCAGTGGAAGAGAATAGAGAGCCCAGAATAGATCCACATAAATATAGTCAACTGATCTTTGATGAAGGAACAAACGCAATACAATGGAGCAAAGACAGTCTCTTCAGCAAATGGTGCTGGAACAACTTGACATCCACATGCAAAAAAATGAATCTAGACACAGACCTTAAACTTTCACAAAAATTAACTCAAAATGCATCATAATGCCACAACTAGAAGGACCCACAACTAAGAATATACAACTATGTACTAAGGGGCTTTGGGGAGAAAAAGGAAAAAAATAAAAAAAATCTCAAAAAAAAATAATGCATCATAGACTTACACATAAAACACAAAACCATAAAACTCCTGGAAGATAACACAGGAGAAAACCTAGTTGACCTTGGGTATAGTGTTGCCTTTTTAGACACAATACCAAAGACAAGATCCATGAAAGAAATAAGCTTCATTAAAATTAAAAGCTTCTGCTCTGCAAAAGACAATATCAAAAAATTAGAAGACAAGCCACAGACTGGGAGAAAATTTATTTGCAAAAGACACACCTGACAAAGTACTATTATCCAAAATATACAAATAACTCTTAAAATTCAACTATAATAAAACAAACAACCCATTTAATAAATAGGCCAAAGACCTTAACAGACATCTCACCAAAGAAGATACACAGATGGCAGATAAGCATATGAAAAGATGTTCCACATGATTAGTCATCAGAGAAATGCAAATTAAAACAACAACAAGACACTACACTAAAGCTATTAGAATGGCCAAACTCCAGAACACTGACAATACCAAATGCTAGCGAGGATGTGGAGCAACAGGAACTCTCACATATTGCTTTTGGGATGCAAAATGGTACAGCCACTTTGGAAGACAGTTTGGTGGTTTCTTAAAAAACTAAACACATTCTTACCATGCGATCCAGCAATTACACTCCTTGGTATTTTATCCAACGGAGCTGAAAACTTACGTCCACAAAAAAAACCTGCACAAGGATTTATAAGCAGCTTTATTCATAATTGCCAAAACTTTTACACAACCAAATATCTTTCAGTAGATGAATGGATAAATAAACTGTAGTCCATCCAGACAACGGAATATTATCCAGTGCTAAAAACAAATGAGCTATTGAGCCATGAAAAGACATAAAGGAAACTTAAATGTATATTACTAAGTGAAAGAAGCCAATCTTAAGAGGCTTCATACTGTATGATTCCAACTATATGACATTTTAGAAAAGGCAAAGCTATGGAGAATATAAAAAGATCAGTGGTTGCCAGGCGTAGGGGAGGAGTAGGATGAATAGACACAAGATTTTTAGGGCAGTGAAATACTCTGTATGATATTATAATGATGCATACATGCCATTATGTTGTCCAAACCCACAGAATGTACAATACCAAGAGTGAATCCTAAGATAAACTATGAACTTTGGGTGATTATGATATGTCAACCTAAGTTCATCCTTGGTAAAAAAAAAAAAAAATGTACCACTCCGGTGAGTGATATTGATAATGGGGAAGACTAGCATGTGTGGGAACAGGAGTATACGAGAAATCTCTGTACCTCCCTCTCAATTTTGTTGTAAACCTAAAACTGCTCTAAGAAAATAATCTTTAAAAGAAAGGCAGTGGCGTTTAGGGGAAAGAGTGGGGAGTCCCAGTGATTCCACTTACTGACTGTGTGCTTTGTGGGCAGGAGCAAAGGCTATCTGGTTCGCTATTCCATTCTCAGTGCCTAAGATAATGTCCAAGTCTTGACGCAAAGTACTCAAAATACATTGTTGAAAGCCTGATGAAGGAAGGAACCACTTAAATTTTTTGATAGATTTTCTTTCTCTATCACTAATAGGTGACAGAACCAGGATCTCAACCTCTGCCTCTTTATACTCCAGGGTGTCTATCCAGGGATATTAGAGAGTAGTATACACGCCTATAAAAGAGCTGCATCCATTTCTCAGAGAAGAGATCTTGTACTCAGCTAGGACCAATCTCTGTGACAGACTGTATTTTCCAAAGATTGCCACAACTCCATCAAGAGACAGAGCCTAATTTTCCTTCGCATGAATCTGAGCTGGACTGGCCCAACCACAGGATGCACTGAACTGCTGTGTACTTCCAAAGCTAAGTCAAAAATGGCCATCCAGCTTTTGCCTGGTTCTCTTGGATGCTTCCTAGAAAGAAGAGGCTCCTTCATTCATTCAAGCTTTCAAAAAATATTTGTTATGAATTCCCACTATGTGTCAGGCCCTAGACATTGTGTTAGACACTGAGAATGCAATAGTGAACCAGTTAGCCACTGCCCCTTGTCCTCACAGAGTTTATACTCTAGACAAAGAAAGAGATGAAGGGCAAGTGGGACAGACTAATACATACTATAATTACAACTTGTAAGAGATACTCATAAAAAAGCAAACAGACTTGCTCAAGAATGGCAAGTCAAGAAAGAACAAGCCAAGGTGGTGACATTTAAATGAGCCATAAGAGAGGAGCAGTTAGCCATGTTTGAGGGAGAAGCAGGGAAACATTTTAGGGAAAGGAATAGCATGGGCAAAGGCAGTGAAGCAGAAAAGAGCTAGACATGCTCTCAGGGGCACGAAGAGACAATGAGTGTGGCTGGAACAGAGCAAAAAAGGTAGAGGATAGCACAAAGACCAGAGCACAGATTTTTGAAGCAATACTGTTAGGTTAATCATAGATCAGTGAGTGCAGCATATCAATAGATTCACCTCTTAACATTATAATTTAAATATTACTTTAAACCTTGCTTTACATAATTTCAGATATAAAACAAAAGAACTTAAGCAATAAGTGCTGATACTGAATACTGTATGACTAGATGTAGTCACATAGCAAGCATATTATGCAAAAATGGGACTGTTTCCAAGACAAAGGAACATATGGTTTGAAGACCTTCCTGTAATTAACCTCTTTAGAATTTCAGGACAGAGAGAGAACTGACTTTCTCATTGCCTCATTAATGGTGTATTTCATAAATCATACCTGATTTGACCTAGTTTCTTCAGCAGTCATCTCAAAATGTTTCACTGAAACCATAATCCTTAAAGGGGGAGGATGATCAAGCCTGTCACCAAAGGACACCCTGTCTAAGAAGAAACAGCCCCTTTAAGAACTCAGAACATCAAAGGGGCTCCCTACATACCCTGCCCAAAGGCTTTGCCCTCTTATCAGGTGTCAGCCCACGAAAAAGAAGAGATGGGTTTACAAATTATTTCACAGTACTGTCAAACAACTGCCCTGCCCAACTGCCCAACCCCCACTCCAACTTCCGCACCATACTCAAAGACAACTAAAATAATCAGCTGAAAAAACTATTACTGGCAATAGTTGCCAAGAAAACACCTCATGGGCCTGGGACTTCCCTGTAAACTCTAACTTATAGCAAGGTCCCTTGGTCTAGAAGGCTGTTTCTTACATTGGTTCAAACCAGTAAGTTCCAAGTTATAAATGAGCTAATAAAATTTTATTATGGTACAGTAGTTTCAGGAAATATATGTGCCATTATTTTAATAAGATTGATTTTAGTCTTATAATCTGAAAGGATTAGTGGCTTTTCCTGCATGTGCAACCTAGCCTATGAATGTTGATTGTGGCTCTCAGTAAGAGCCATAAAAGAAGGAGCCCTTTGGCCCCCTCTCCAGGGCAGTCTGAATACCAGGACAGACACCCTATACTCTTGCCTGTACCACTGTTTCATTACCTGTGGAACCCTCTGAAGGTACTGCTCCTCGGGGACAAGAGAGCTGACACACACCTATCCCTACCCACCTTCTGCTCATGAGCACTTAACCAGGTTAAGAGACCCCTTTTCCTCACCACTGAGCCCGGGGGTGGCAGAAGATAAAAATAAAGCTCTGCTCTTGTTTTGCTCATAGCTGGCCACGACATTTGCTCTGGTGGTGAATAACAGCTCTTATTTTCACCTTCAGAACTAGAAAATTAGTCTTAACTGGATAAAACCACCACAGAGCAGCCTCACTAGTAAGCAAAGAAAACCAAGGGGGCTTGCAGCTAATGCCTGTGGATAAGCATGTTTTAATGGTAATAACAGTGGGGAAGGGGATAACCTAGTATTTGAAGTAAACCACTAGGGCAGTGACTCATTCTGAGGCCTTCACTCTGGCTTGACTCTTATAGTTGGCAAATGAGAGAAAGAATGATTCCCTAGCACCAGACAATGGGATTCCTCACTGAGAATAAAATTCTCATGCATGATGGATGAGCAATAAATCATTTGAAGAAGTGACCCAAAGAACTATCTGGGGCACAGGATATGGGAATTCTCAGTGACATCAGCATCATGGCAGAGTGAGTTGTTCCCTTTGTCTCTCTCTTCTAAGTTACAACTAAAGAGACAACCATTAACCAGCAGATGATTCTACATAGTACAAGAGGACGCCTAAGAGATCCAGGCAGCTATACATCTGAAGGTGGGTGGACTGGACCCCAAGGAGACAGTGGAACTAGGGTAGCAGCTCCTTCCCCGTCTCTGGTGGCAGCAATCCAGGTTGCTGTTCCTCACACAGTGGCCAGCACAACTCTGAGTGGAGGCGGGGGCAGCCTGGCCTGCCTATGAACACTTGCAGAGTGATGGGCTACAGCCTGCGGGAACACCTACCATGCTGCAGTGGCCTGGCCCGTGCAAACACACAGCAGCCAACTGGCACAATTACGAGCAGTCAGGCCAAGAACAGAAAAGACAGCCCTCGCCCCCTCAACAGTGGCAGGGGGCATCTGTGACCAGAAGTAACAGGAACCAAAGCAGAACCAGTGACCTAGCCCCGCAATGGGAGCAACCCCAACAACAGCTCCACCCGCAGTGGGGGCTGTATACAAGTCCCCAGGTCCCCAGGCCCCCACCAGCGACAGTGACACCCATGAACCCAGTTCCTCTGCCTGGTGCAAGCCCCAAGACAACCTGGAAACAGCAGCGCAGGTGGTGCACAGAAGTGCAGCATCCAAGCCCACAGAGAGTCAGTGGAGGAACATGAAACCCAGGTGACCAGAAACAAAGTGACCAAAGCTGTTCCCAAATGAGAAAAGGTGGTTACTACCACAAATGTGCCAGCAGAGGACCAATTCATCAAACACCATGAAGAACTACAGTAACACTGCAGAGCAGAAGAAAAATGACAATTCTCCAGAAACCAAACCTGAAGTCACAAACGACTACAATCTAACTGACAGAGAATTCAAAATAGCTATCATAAAGAAACTCAACAAGTTACAAGAAACTAGGAAAGACAGTTCAATGAGCTCAGGAATAAAATTAATGGACAGAAGGAATACTTCACTAAAAACATTGAAACTCTAAAAAAAAAAAAACCAAACAGAAATTCTGGACATGAAGAACACAATTAATGAGATAAAAAATAATGTAGAAATCATAAAAAATAGAGTAGACCTCATGGAGCAGAGAATTAGTGATCTCGAAGATAGACACCTAGAAATGCTTCTGATGGAGGAGGAGAGAGAACTAAGATTTTTTTTTTTTTAAATGAAGAAATTCTTCTAGAAATATCCAACTCAATTAGGAAAAGTAACATAAGGATTATAGGTATCCCAGAGGGAGAAAGCACCAGAGAGCTTCTTCAAAGAAATAATAGCTGAGAACTTTTCAGATCTGGGGAAGCAACTGGACATACAAGTACATGAAGCCAACAGAACTCCTAATTATATCAATGCAAAAAGACCTTCTCCAAGGCATATAATTTTAAAACTGTGAGTCAATGACAAAAAGGGAATTCTCAAGGAAGCTAAAATTGCAGCTCAGGAAAGAAGGAATCTTACTTTGCTAAAGGAGAAAAAAAAACCAAAGTAATGGAGCAACAGCTTATATTCAAGTTCTCTGATTCCCAAACTTAGGCTGTGACTTCCCTCTCTTATGACAGGTGTATTTTGCCAGGGGCCAACAATTGATTTTCAAACCAAAAAAAGAAAAGAAAAATGGGTCCATGAAATTTCTATAAAAGGACTTCCTTAGTCCATCAAAAGAAAAAAAAATGGACATGGCTGCCGAGTTGGCATTTCAGAGTAGTTTTATGGTAATTTATTACTCCAGCATCAGCTACTTAGGAACTGGGTCACTAGGACTCTGCCATGTCAGGCACTTTGCAGTGTCCTAGATGCAGAGAATATAATGACCAATATAAAAAATACTGAGGGGGCTCTGTTGGTAGCA
Organism: Equus quagga; assembly: GCF_021613505.1. NCBI lineage: Eukaryota > Metazoa > Chordata > Mammalia > Perissodactyla > Equidae > Equus > Equus quagga. The sequence continues at coordinate 28,326,039 of NC_060280.1, forward strand.
CAAGCCGTCACTTATAGGAACATCATCAGCAAATGCTCCAAGGCAGGGTGGAGAAGAAAGGGCACTGGTGAGAGTCTGAGAGCCAGAGCTGGAGTCTCAGCTTCCCTAATCAGTCATTCTAAAACCCTGGGTTCCTAAGTCTCTGGGTCTTATTTCCATGTATGGTAATAACCCTTTACTACATATGTATGTAGTACCATGAGGCTTATAACAAAAAAGCAGCAGTCCTCTATCTTACTCCTGATCTCTGCTTCCCAAAGGCAATCACTTTCAACTTTTAGCTCTTTTTTAGTATTTATCTCTTTATTTCCAAAAAGCATGCTTATCCTGGCTTTTTTTTTCAATTTTAGTCACTATCATCTTTCTGAGGATTTGCTCTTTTATATCATGATCATCAGCCCCACAACCACTAACACATGTACACACACTTTCCTTCCACTAACACAATCACATCACAATTTTTAGTTAAGTTAATATTTAGGATACGCCATACCACGGAATACTACTCAGCAATCAAAAGGAATGAACTATTGACGCACACAACCACTTGGATGGATCTCAAGGGCATTATGCTGAATGAAAAAAAGGTCACATATTGTATGATTCCATTTATATATTTATCTTGAAATGACAAAATTATACAGATGGAAAACAAATTAGTGGTTGCCAGGAGTTAGGGATGGGAGGGTGTTGTGACCATATAGGGATAGTATGAGGGAAATCTCTGTGGTAATAGATATTCTCTGTCTTTATTGCAGTGCTGGTTACAGAAACCTACATGTGATAAAATGGAACAGAACTATACACAAATGTTGCACCAATGTTGTTTTCCTGGTTTTGATACTATACTATTGTTACACAAGATCTAACCATTGAGGAAAACTGGGTAAAGGGTATATAGGACCTCTTTGTACTATCTTTGTAACTTCCTGTAAATCTATAATTATTTCAAAATAAAATGTTTTTAAAAATTAATATTCAGGGGCCGGCCTGGTGGCGCAGGAGTTAAGTTTGCACTTTCCGCTTCTCGGTGGCCCAGGGTTCACCGGTTCAGATCCCAGGTGCAGACATGGCACCGCTTGGCAGAAGCCATGCTGTGGTAGGTGTCCCATGTATAAAGCAGAGGAAGATGGGCATGGATGTTGGCTCAGGGCCAGTCTTCCTCAGCAAAAAGAGGAGGAGCAGCAGTAGTTAGCTCAGGGCTAATCTTCCTCAAAAAAAAAAATTAATATTCAGAGTTTACATTATAATAATTTTCACAGCTAAGCCACATAGTGTATTATGACTGCACTGCCTTTCTTAGACAGTTAGAATTCTAATTTTTCCTAGAATTAATAGTTACCTCATTTTTAATTTGCTTGGTTTCAATGTCCTTTTCCCCAATTCATCTCCAAATTCTCCAAAATAACTTTAAGGTTCCTTTTAATATGGTCGAATATCTCAGACAATTTATTGGTTTCATTTTATCTTTTCTTTAAAACATCCTCCTTGGAGACTTCCAAACCCCTGTTGTTCCAGTCTGGTAACTCTCTCTAGCCGCTAGCACTCCTGCAAAGCTGTGGCCCTGGAATACCCCTAAACCATCATTTTGGGGTTTCTACTCTTTTCTCCTCTATATTGGATTCCCCCATTTCCTGGATCCATGCCTTCCTCTTTCTTTTCTATCTCATTATGATATATCAAATTACTAAGTTTCTTGAGATAGCACACATGGGAAATAAATCTTTTAAGATGTTGCATGTCTGAAAACGTCTTTTTTTCTCCCACCTTCATATTTCATTGTTAGTTTTGATTGGGTATAGTATTCTAGGTTGAAAAGTCATTTCATCTCAGAATGTAAGGCAATTCCTCCACTTTCTTCTAGCTTCCAATATTGCTTTTGAGAAGTCTCACGCCTTTGCATGTGACTTGTTAATTCCCTCTGGAAGTTTCTACAATATTATCATTCTACCCAGTGTTCTGAAATGATGATGTGTTTCTGTTCTTATTCATTGTACTGAGCACTTGATGAGGTTTTGAATTTAAACATGTGTGTTTAAGTTCTGGGAAACTATTATTATTTTTTGATGATTTCCTTCACCCTATGATCCAACACCTAACCATTAGGAGACCTAGAGATCTAAAGGGGAGAAACTAGAGCAATTGCAGAGAAGGAAATCATCAAAATAATTAAATCAATTTTTTTAAATTTAAATAACTTTCACATTTAAAGAAATCTTAAACTGATCCTCTAATTTATTTTCTTCTCCTATTTTCTACTTCTTTGTTTTTATTCTTTATTTCTGCTATATTTTTAAGTGTCCAAAAGTTTTCTTGTTCTCTATTCTTTTTTTTTATAGGACCCTACTCTTGTTTCACTGAGGCAATATCTTCTCTGATCTGAGTTTTTCTCAAATTTTCTTTTGCTCCCTAGTTTCTCTCTTTTGTTTCCCCCCCCCCCCCCCACTCTTTTTTGGGGGTGAAGTTCCTTTTATTGGTTTGCTTTCATTTCTGTTATTCACATTAGAAGTTTTCTCAAATATCAGGTGATCTTTGCCTATTCTTTCATATTTAAGAGTAAGGCACACACAGATACACTGTATGAGCAGTAGGGCATGTTAACTTTTAGGCTTCACTATAATAAAAGAAAACATCAAGCCAATTTTTTACTGGGGAGGCCCTCAAATATCTGTGAGTCAGTTTCTCAGAGAGGAATCCTCCAGTCTCTCACCAAAGGAGAACACACCTGACCACCTATGTCTGGGAGCTAATAACCAGATGGAAATCTTCACTTAATCCTTGCTTTTACAATATCACCTCTCTTTTACTCTCAGCTAAATTTGGTATTCCCAAATCCAAGGCCTCCCTGATCTCATTTCTCCAGAGAATAAACCTCCAATGTTCTGCTGAAACAGAGAAAAGATCTGGGGGTTTAATTGTTCTTTATATAACCTTCGAACTCTTGTTTTCAGCTCCACCTCTCAACCTACCATTCAAGATGCCAAGAACCTCCAATATCTAGGGGTTTCTAAGGTTCCATGCCACAAATGGCTCTGTTCATATTCACATTCCCTCTGGAGCCTTAGCTTTCCACTTTCCCTAATCTGCTAAATCAGCATCCCTTGTGCCTCTTCTCCTATTCTCCTAGCCTTGTGAGTTAACACTAGTTTTATTCCCTTTCAATTGACTTTTTAAAAGGAGAGAAAACATACATGTGCAATTCATCTGATTGTAATCACAAGGCCCCTCATGAAGTTCTTAAAAGGACAAAAGACAGAAAGAATATGAAAGTTCCTGGAAAAGTTACAAATGTTCCATAGTAGTGGTAGGGTAGTACTAGTATGCTATTTTTTTTTAAGGTATGCTTTTTTGGTGAGGAAGCTTTAACATCTGTTGCCAATCTTCCTCTTTTTTTTCCTCCCCAAAGCCCCAGCACATAGTTGTATATCATAGTTGTAAGTCCATCCAGTTCTTCTATGTGGGACGCCACCACAGCATGGCTTGATGAGTACTGTATAGGTCCACACCCAGGATCTGAACCAGCGAACCCAACCATTATGCCACCACACTGGCCCCAGCAGCACGTTATTTTTAATAGTTATTCCAATATAAAGGACTTTTTTCTTTGGTGCTCTAGGGAAGCACCAAGTTTCATAAATAAAATATCAAAAATACTTGCAGCCTACATATCAAAAGACGAATTCCCTTGATATACAAAGAACCCTCCTGCAAAATTGATAAGACAAAGAACCTAGCAGAAAATGTGCAATAAATGACACAAAATTCACAGAACAACTACAAATAGCCAATAAACATGAAAAAATGTTTAACTTCACTAGTCATTAGGGAGATAAAATTTAAAACAATGAGGTATTTTTCTCTCGTCAGATTGGCAAAGATGGTAGAGAGTGATAATATCCCGGGTTGCAAGGTGTGACAACAGTACCGGTGATAATAAAAAAACGTGAAAATAAAAGGGCCTTCTTGCACCTGAGATCTAATTCTAACCCGACCATTGACTCACTATGTTTCTCTGAATAAGTCACCTCCCCTCTCTGGGCGTCAATTTCCTCATCAGTTTTTTAAAAAAACAAGAACAAAATCAAAAATCATTAAGAGTGTCTGACTTGCTTACCTCATAAGAGTGTTGTGAAGAAAAAAGCAACACTTCCTGTGAAAGGATTTTGTAATCTTTACAGCTCAATACAATCCTGTAGCATTTATGATAAGGAAAACCAGAGAGTATTCCCAAAAATAAACCGCTTATTGTTGGTTAGACATCCTATGAAATAAACAGTTTATATTCCCAAAGAACTACTGGAAGAGAACTAAAAGGAAGAAATCTAGGTTTTGGTTTTACCATATGACTTTAAACAAGTACTCTAATCTCTATGTTTCAGCTTTTGAAGATCTCTAAGGATTCCATAACTCTGTGACAGAAAGAGAAATGAAACCCTTGAACTGAAACAGTTCCAATTCATACTTGCCAGTCTCATGCCTGAAGAGGCTAAGTACATCACAGCCCAGCTGTGCAGAGACATCCAGTTTACTGGTGCATAAAACATTTTTTTACTGACCAGTCCTCCTTCTTGGCTTATACCAAAGAATTAGCAAAATAATAGCATGATCACAGCTCCTTAAAGGCCTCTGACAAACCCTCTTCAGTCTTGTGCACAAATCACTGGACCCAGAAATACAAGCTACTGGAAGTTGTGAACCACAGTTCAGCCTTTGTATTTCACTTTCTCTATAGAGAACAACTTGGAATAGCAACATCAGGACTACAGCTTGGGTAGGAAACTCTCAGGGGAAACAACTCCATGGTTCTGTCTGGAGACATAATGGTAGGAGAAAGAACACCAGCAGATCTAGTAAAACTGTCCCTAAAGGAAATGACAAGGGTTCCCCAGTGAAAGAATTAATCAATGAGTATTTATTAATCCCTGACCATCCCACAGGAACTATCCTACCCTCAGGGATTTTTTCCTTCAGATCTCCTAAGAACAGTCATAGCCAGTTATTTAGCACTTAGCATACGCAAATACCATGTGCCACTCCACTAGACACTTCCATTTACACCAGTCAATTTCTTTCTTGAACCAAACTTATTATTGCAGAATTAGTGCCTCCATTTTACAGATAAACAAATTGAGGTTCAGAGAAATTAACAGACTTACTCAAAATTGTGGATCACCATCATTGTCATTATTTGTCATTATTCTCATTTTAATGAGAAAACTGAAGCTCAGACAGGATAAATAACTATTAAGTTATTAAATAGCAGAATGGGGTTTTGCCAGGGTGGTTCTCCTATTAAAGCCCATACTAATTCCACTGCATTGTCTTTCTTGTTCGATGCTAAACCACAAAATGAAAGCATACAGTCAAAAGATTTCAACTCTAATGAGTATGCTGTTAAAAATAAATGACATGTACAGACTCTTTCTTCAGTTCCTTCCAAAGAATAAATGTCATCACTTCTGAAAGGCAGTTAGGCAGCAGTGTTTACCGCCAGGAAAATCAAAGAGGAAGGTAACTATCCTAAGATTGCCTAGTCAATGGTAGTACCAAAGAAACCAAAGAAAGGTGACATTGGTCCAAGGGCTTCTCAGCATCATGATGAAATCACACTGCTATGTCAGCCAATCTCAGTGTCCATCCCAGTGGATAATCAAAAAATAACCAGCTGAATAATTTGATTAGCAAATCCTGACATTACTGGCTTCTTCCAATGCTTTTATATGGAAAGCTTTTCCTGTAACAGCTTTTTCTCTCTCAGGCCATATGCACTACTCTGACCCTTCAAGCAAGGAGACAGGCATCAGAGTTCCCAACTCTGCCTGGCTGATGACCTGAGAAAGGAATAACTGACTCTCAACCCTAAATAATTTACTTAAAGGCTTTGGGTGTGCTGGCCCAGAAGCAACAAACACACCAGCCTCATAAATTCTGCTTCTATATTCTAGATAATAAGTATTCTATCTAGTTTCAGGCCCCAGAAAAGAAAAGAAACCTGTAGGAACAAAAGAGAAGCTTAATGTTGCAGGGAATGCAGCATATCTCTCTTGTGAGCTGCAACTGTGGGATTAAAAAAAAAGAAGACGACCTGGCTGCCAGATAGTAACTACTTCACAAATCTGGTGTCTGAAGCTCAGGCTCAAATTGCCTTATTTAAAAGGCCAATTATTAGCAAACACTATCATTGCAGGCTTACAAGTGCTGCTATTCTGCTCTGTTGTTACTTGCCCAGCCCCAAATAGCCAGAAAGAGAAATCAATTCCACTGATTTCTATTGCCATCAGCTAACAAACTCTGTGCTTGCCCTCATAAGCTGGGAGAAAGGAGAGAGAGTTGCTCTGTTCAAATTTCAGAGCAGCCAAACCTCAGCTCATAGCCTAGCTTTGCCACTTTCCAGCTGTGTAACTTCGGTCATGTCCCTCAACCTTTCTGAGCCTGTTTCTCCATCTTTAAAATGGGAATAATACAATGGGCTGTAGGGATGAAATGAACGAAACTGCAAATGACACCTAATATGTTAGCCTCCTTGGCCTTCTGAGGAATATACTTATGTGCAAAGTACCTACCCTACATTTCAGATTGTCACCCTTTAGGAAAGGGGATATGTTTAATTTCATAGAATATATGAATATTAACAGGAGAATGTTCTCCTTGTCCTCACTCTAGCATCTAATGCAAGCTATGCACTTGACAGGCCTAAGACAAATGGTATTCAATAAGGTTTTAACTGTTAGAAAGAATGCCTAGCCCCACTCCCTTCCAAGATAATCAGACTTAAGTCAACCTAGAGAAACACCTAATTTTCTCTATTTTACAGAGAATTTCCTTCATTCAAACAGTATTTACTGAGCAATTCTTTAGTGCCAAGCCCCTTCTAGGACAATGCAGATACAGAAACAAATATGACACTACCAAGAGCATGGTACAATGAGGAAGATAAATATTGAAACAGATTATTATAATATAGAAATTATTATTATTTTTGTGTGTGAGGTAGATTGGCCCTGAGCTAACATCTGTGGCCAGTGTTCCTCTTTTTGCTTGAGGAAGACTGTTACTGAGCTAACATCTGTGCCAATCTGCCTCGATTTTACGCGGGATGCTGTTACAGCATCACTTGATGAGCGGTGCTAGGTCCACACCCAGGATCCAAACCTGCGAACCTCGGGCCACCAAAGCGGAGTGTGCGAATTTAACCACTACACCACCAGGCCAGCCCCATAGAAATTATTAACTTTTGCCTTATAGTTCCAAACCAGTTCTTCGTTGTCCTGTTCTGTGATACTGGACTGGACTCTGCAGACTACATTTCTCCCCTCCCAGCTGGCTCATGTCAGCTTATGCCAACAGAGGGTGCTCAAAGGAGACTACAAGACTAAGGGAGAAAGAAGGGACTTTTTCCAGTGTTTGGTTTTTCTACAAGGCAGCAAGTAGATCAGCAGTGTTGGGAGACAGATTTCAACACAGTGGCTCTCCAGGTTCTGAGGCGAGTGCCCTCCAGTCAGTTTCTTCTTCACCACAGCAACATGCAGCACATTCCTATGACAGCCATACACTCTCCTCAGAGGCCTGAATCTCAGCCTTGTAGAGCTCTCTTTTCTTAAGCTTCTAAGTTCCCTCCTTGCTTACTTTTTCCTCAGTCCTAGAGATGGTAGTCGTTTTCTGGAGTTACTACCTCTATTACACCTTAGAGTTCTCTTTTATCTCTTTTAGTAGTAATCACTTTTTACATAGTTAATAATTCTTTATATTACATTGTACTTGCTCAAATTATTGGTGTGGCTTCTCCCTCTTCAACTGGACCCTGACTGCTGTAAGTAGGACAGATGCTATGATACTGGTCATGGAGTCCAACCTCCATATTTTACAGATAAGAAAACTGGAGTTTCAAAGATTGAAAGTGGCCTTCCCAAGGTCACACAGCGGGAGAAGTGGAACTAGAACTCCTGTATCCTAACTCTCAATAAACATGTACCAAACACTTATTCTGTGTCCATGCTCTATGCTGGCTGCCAAAAACACAAGAGATGAACTACACCAAATCCCTGCCCTCAGGAGGCCCACTATCTAGTAGAGGAGACAGACACTAAAAAGAGAGTTCTAGGGCAGGGTGACAAGTACCAAGACAAAATGAAAAGGAATTACTAGCTCTGGGAACATCAGAGAAGGCTTCCTAGAGGGTCTCATTTCACCAAACTTTATAAACTGAAGGATCCCTGAGCTGAATAGAAGATTAAACAGCCTCAAAATAAATCTATAACCAAGGCTTCAAAAATGCAAGTAACCAAACAATAAACTTCCACTCCAGACATAACCAGAAATATTGGGGCTGGCCCGGTGGCATACTGGTTAAGTTCGTGTGCTCTGCTTCGGCGGCCCAGGGTTCATGGGTTTGGATCCCGGGCATGGACCTACACACCATTCATCAAGCCGTGCTGTGGTGGCATCCCACATACAAAATAGAGGAAGACTGGTACAGATGTTAGCTCAGGGCCAATCTTCCTCACAAAAAAAAAAAAAAAGAAAGAAAGAAATATTAATGGTAAATCCTTCCAAAATAGAAAGAAATACAGAAACAAATTATGATGAACGCTTGTCAGTATTAACTTAGGAGGGAATTGCACTGGCTTACAAAGGGCAACAGGAATTTGGAAAAGATGTACCAGGTAATAGCCTGGAAAGCTTTTTAGAGAAGAGTATAATTGTACCAAGCTCTGAAGAAAGACTAGCAAGACTGAAGAGGAGATGCAGCCCGCCTCAGAGAATACTTGCTATAAGGAGGACTATACCTATGGTGAGCAGATGCTGGCACAGCATTACCAGGAAGAGGCCCTGAAAGCCCCACCACAGAGAGGAGGCCTAGTTTACCTGACCCTCCAGTTCTAGCTGAATTAAGTTTCTCACGGCTTCCCTCATACAACAAGCTCTTTCACATTTCTCAGATTTTTGCACATACTGTTTCCTATGCCTACAATGCCCTTCATTCCCTTTCTGTCCACAGATCTGACCCATCCTGCAAGACAATAATCAACCATCATTTTCAGTGTAAAGTTTTCTCCAATCCCATCCTTGATCTGGGCAGAATTAACCATTCTTGGTTCAGCGCTCTTCGTACATCTCTCAATTACAGTACTTTCTTACACCATAATGTAACTATTTGCTTGTGTGTCTCTTCCCAACCAGACCATGAGATTCCTAAGCAAGACATTCCCCATTGTCTATTATTGTTCCTAGTACACAGCAAGAGCTCAATAAAGGTATACAGAATTGCTCTACTAATTGTCTACACAAACTCAGCCTTTAAGCCTAAGAATAAATGGATCCTAGAGCCCTAACATTCCCTGATTCACGATGAATCCTTCCTGGGGTCCAGAATATTAGGCTGTACTAGAAATTCAGTAAGTATTTCTACTTGAGTTTAAGTATTTCCTTGTGCCAAAGGGGCGCTGTAACTGTGTATCTTTAGTGCTTCCACTAAAGGAATTAAAGTTTGTTGCAAGTCCAAACACAACAGTTCTTTATCCTCCTCCTTTACATAAATTGGGGAAATAGATTCAGAATTCCAATCAGCTGAAAACTTCCCAGGGACGAGGACTTGGCTGTTTACTAAAAGTTCAAACCACGCTGTCTAATAGCCATGTGGCTGGCATATTTTCTCTTTTGGCAGCTTCTTCAGATTTAGGGAGGAAGTATCATGCACTGCAATCAAAGAGTAGGATTCGGAGTCAAAAGAAGAAAATAAGTCCCAGTTCTGCCACGTTTTACTTTGCCAGGTGACCTTGAACAAGCCATTTAATCTCTCTGAGCTTCAATTTCCCCAGGTGGGAAATGGGAATAATATTGCCTGTCCCACTGGGCTACCATAAGGATTATTCCTTACTGCATTAAACTCCAATCTTATGAATTTGACCCTCTCCGTAGAAGGCCACATACAAAGGGACAGAACACAGAAGAGACAGAGCACTAGGGTTTGAGTCAGACAACCCGAGATTAGGCCCAGCTCTACTGCTCAATTATGTGATATGAACAAGTCATTTAATCTCTCTGAACCTCAAACTGCCCTATCTACATAATGGGAATAATCCTACCTGCCTACTACCTTGTAGAATCACTATGAAGCTTAAAATAAAAAGGAGATGACATGGATGAAAGTAATTTACTTGATAAGCCATGAAGTCTTATTATAATACCTCACTTGTATGGAATTCAGCAATCTGATAATCTTGTCTTTCTAACTTAGAGAACTAGGAAGTAGGCAAAAACGCGTCTTCAAAGCCAAAATAACTGTCTTTAATTCTTCACACTTTACTACCCTAGGGCCTCACTTTTCCTTTAAAAACACATCTAAGAAACTGAGTAATTTGGGAGTACCACATATAGTGGGTGAGAAGTGACAAAGTAAGAAAGGAAAACAATGATGTCTGTTGTGTTTCACAAACAGCAAGGAGAAAATGAGAAAAATAATTCCAAAACAACCATAAGTATGCAAAAAGTATAGTACTCACCAAAAAGTGGCCCTTAGTGTTTGTTGTTTTAAAGTATAGCATTAGTGTAGTTAGTGTAGAATGCAATAGCTCCCATGGGCTTCAACGCAACACAAAAAGAATAACTGATGTTCAAAATAATGAACTTGAATCTCAAGAAAGATTAAATAATATTCGGTCTATTTTGAAGAGGGCAGTATATATTTTAGACCCTACTTCTGGATTTTTTCATATGGCATAAAACCATAAAAACAAACAGAAACAGAGAAGAGCAATAGCCACAAAATATTGAAAGCAAGAAAGCAGACTGATGAACAGTAACTAACTTATCAGACCCAAGAAAGATGAATACTAAGCCATCAATGGAAAAAGTCAAAAAGTAATTTGATTTAACTCTACAAGGTTCAGAAACTGGTAGCACCACATTCGGGTTTTCTTTTCCCTCTGGAAAGGGTAAAACAGAGGGTCTCTAGACAAGGGAATAGCAAGCACAGTTGAAGGCAGGGTTACTATCCTCAAAATAAGAGAGTAAGTAAACTGACTATTGAGGACCTCCCCAGAGCCTTCCTCTCCCACTCAGCCTCCAGACCACCAGCCGCCAGGCCTATAACCTCTAGGAAGGAGACTAGAGGATGCTTCCAGAGAATCTGACCAGCTCTAGTGGAAAGAACTAAAGATACTGATATTGTAGTTGCCCCACAAACAACCCAGACAGATCACCATACAGTGAGGTCAACAATCAATAAGCCCTACCCAAGTATTTAAAATTTCAGTCAGCTTTTTAGTATCCCATTTTAAAATATGAACAACCAAGGATCACCAGACAGCTGGGGAAAGCTCCAACATGAAAAACTGATCTCAGATCCTATTTACACCAGGAGAAATTTGAGGATCCAAACAAAAACTTATTTGAAAGAAAATATAATAATTATGCTTGTCTTGGCCAAAGTTTGTCAATGATTAAAAAATCAGACCAAATGAACCTATGCCATCAACCTGATAATAAATAGCTCTTTTGAAACCTAATGGTTCATTTTACTGATGGCTATTCATTTCATCAGGGATAAGAGGTATAACAAAACACAATTTGCTAAGTCTTGCAAGGTGCTGTATTGTATCTGCATTTATTCTTCTAATTCTAAAAATATCTGTTGTGAATGGATCTACATATGGATAAATTGAGTAGTATTCAGCTTTCTTGGGTCTGATAAGTTAGTTACTGTTCATCAGTCTGCTTTCTTGCTTTCAATATTTTGTGGCTATTGTTCTTCTCTGCTTCTGTTTGTTTTTATGGTTTTATTGAGCATCCCAATGAAGGCACTAAAATAAAGAAGTCAATGGGTCGTAAACAAAAGCACTAAGAGACATCACTGTGTATACTAATCAGTGATGCTACAACATGTAGTTAGATTTTTGTATGTACAAAATTCTAGATGAACCTAGAAGAGGAAAGTCTCTCATCCCATGGCACCTCACCTTCAGAAGTCAGAGAGGGGGGTCGGCCAGGTGGCATAGTGGTTAAGTTCACACACTCTGCTTTGGCATTCCCGGGTTTGCGGGTTCAGATCCCAGGCACAGACCTACACACCGCTCATCAAGCCATGCTGTGGTGGTGTCCCATATACAAAATAGAAGAAGACTGGCACAGATGTTAGCTCAGGGACAATCTTCCTCAAGCAAAAAGAGGATGATTGGCAACAGACATTAGCTCAGGGCCAATCCTCCTCACCGAAAAAGAAAAAGAAGTCAGAGAGGACTTCACAGAAAATACAGTACTTGAGAAGAGTTTTAAAGAAATAGTAGAATTTTGTCAAGTAAACAGAGGAATTGGACACAGGGGAAGCACGGCATAGCAGAAAGTCTATCACAGGCCAGAACATACAAGAGGGTGGAGGGGTTGGGAAGCTCAATGTCGTGTTGCTGGAGCATAGGCAAGGGCAGTGGGAGATGAGGGTAGGCAGAGATCAGATCAAGGAAGACTTTGCATGTCACAGAAGGAATCTGGATTCTAACCTGAAGGCAACTGGGAGCCAATGAAAACTTTTAAAGCAAATCAAGATGACTAGATTTGGATATTGGAAAAGATCATTCTGATGATGATATCACAGATTTTCGGGATGGGAAGGGAAAAGGTTGTGGCTACAACCTTCCAAGCTATGTGCTAACTGTTCCCAAAAGGCAGTTCTCACACTTACAAACCATAGGTTCTTCTCTCAGCTTACTGCAACGCAGATTATCTATCTCTAAGAGATCAGTAGCTACCATAGAAACAGTAATGGTCCCCCTGAGGAAACCAGCATCTCAAGGCCTCCACTGCCAGGTTCTTTCTTTTTCCCTCCTAAGGTCTTCTTTAAAGGCACAAAGACTGTGTCATGTTACTTTGTCGGAGTATATCTCTCAGCCTGGTTTCAAGGAAGACGTGCAGCTGCTCCAAGCCCTCACCTCCCAATTCCCAATGACTGTGGCAAATTCCAGCCACTTCTCAGAGGTATACATATATATTTTTTTTCCTTCTTCTTCTTCTTCCCAAAGCCCCCCTGGTACATAGTTGTATATTCTGGCTGTGCGTACCTCTGGTTGTGCTATGTGGGACGCCTATCACAGCACGGCTTGACGAGTGGTGCCATGTCCGCACCCAGGATCTGAACCAGCAAAACCCTGGGCCGCCGAAGCAGAACGTGTGAACATAACCACTCGGCCACGGGGCTGGCCCCTCAAAGGTATATTAAATGCACACATAAACATACAAACACACATACACACAATCACTTGTATACATATCTGATTTCCTTATGTATACTCCTTAAGGAGATGGGAAGAAAGAAAGAAGGAAATATTTAACAAACACCAACTTAAAACTTGATTCTTTCCTATACATTCTCTCATTTAATCCTCACCAAAACCATGAGCAAGGCAGATATTTATATTCCCATTCTCAGAGATGAAGAAACTATGGCTCAAAGAGTTTAAATGATTTACTGAAGATCACAGAGCCAGCGTAAGGTAAAGCTGAGATTTGAGGTCACACGTCTATGGGTTTACCAAGGCTTTTCCACTACCTCACACTAGGTTTCCCTGTATCTTATTTTATTCATTACTGAATCTCCATTTAACTCAGTCTGTTGAATTGCATTATACTGAGCCACTCACTGAACAGATCAACAATCCAGAAAAACAACCAAACAGAAAAACAAACTGCAGATGGAAAACTTGGACAATAGATGCAGGTACTAAAAAAAAAAGAAGCAGAAGCAGCAGCAGCATCAATCCCAAAAAGCTCTCTGGAGCCCTAACTGATACTGGCAAGGAGAGAAATAGCCAAAACCCATGCTGACAGACCTCCATTCCAAAATTTTATCTCCTCCTCAGCCAGCCCCAGCAGAGTCCCTGGTAAAAAACTGCCTAGTCAGGCACACATCACAAATGAATTCCAATAAGCAGATGTAATCTCCCCCTGAGGCCTTCCCACTCTTACAAAACCACCAGGAGCTGGAGAAAGCTTTTGTTCTCCATCTGAACAACTGCCTGCAAGCCCTTGGTGGTAAAGGGAAATTGGGTGTGAGAACCAGATGGCTTGTCAAAGAGCCTAAAACCTAAGGTGAAAAAGAAGCAGTTTACTAAAACCAAACATTCCAAAAAGAGAAACCAAGCTTCTCTGAGGTGACAAAGAGTGCTGTCATAGTTATGATTTGCCCTCCAAATAGAAGGTCTCCAAAGCACCTTGCAGCAGAGGCAGAAGCCAAGACTCACAGACTAGCTCTAGCTACATTGGTCCACAGCTAACAGCACAGGGTCATACTAACATTCTAGAGTTTTGTAAAAGTAATCATAACTTGTTTGCAACAACTGTGACTGGTTATAGAGATCTGACTATGAAAGGATTTTGTCATGGAAAAAAAGTACTAATATACCAACTAGACTCTCAATGTAACAAGGGAAGAGAGAAAGAAACTTAAAGGCTAAACAAGATAATGTAAGTAAAGAGCCTAGAAATTGAGCCAGCACAAGGTAGATGCTTAATTGATGTTTGCTCAAGTGAACTGAAGAAGAGAAGATATTAGCAGTTGTTTAGTACCTTCTGATTATCAACAATGACCTAGCAGCTTTCATATAGTACTTTATCTCATTTAATCCTCAAATCAATTCAGAACAAGTGTTAATTATCCTCAATTTATATAAAAGAAGAGAAGTTCAAAAAAATTAAGCCACTTGCTTGGTCATTCAGTTATTAAGGGGCAAAAAGTTGTGATTTGTTCCCAGCATCAGCAAGCTATAACTGGGCAAAAATAATAATGTCATTTCATATTTGGATAACGCTTTAAAGTTTTTCATTGCACAACAAAACATGTGGAGGTGAGCACTGGGCTGGAAACTGGAATACCTGAGTTCTAGTCTTAGCTGTGCCACACTGCTATGCAGCTTAAACTAAGTCCTTTCCCCCTCTAGATTTTAATTTCCTCACTTAACTCAACAGTGGTACAATACTTAAAGATGACTTAAATTATCTCGAAACTCCAGAAATACAGGATGCACAATCAAGACTTGTTACTGGACAAGAAATTATCCCTTGTTTATTGCCCAGTGTTCACTCTGCTCGTCCTCTGGCTACACTCTCAGGACTGACAGCTTACTTCCATCTGTCCATCAGCCATTTCTAAGCCAGAAGCATCCTTTACAGTACAGCTCACCACCTGTGCTGGATGCTTCATTAAGCGTAAAACTGATACTGTACTTTGTTGGAAGCCTGGTGCACAAATGTTACCTGGAGATGAATAAATCATTCCAGTTGTGTTGGGTTGCAATTGTAGGGGCAGCAGCTGTGGGTTTGAAAACAGATGGTCTTATAAGGATGGAGGACCTGGCTCCTATCTGATTATCCTAAGGCAAGCAAGCCTGGGTCAGCAGGAAGCCTGGCTGGAAGTGCCTGAGTAGAGCTAGTATCCAGTGATAAGGAAAGATGACAGAAATGCACAGGCAGTTTCTTCCCATAATAAATGAATATATCAAAGGCTGCAATTACCAGAATCCCAACCCCTTATTTTTGTACCTACTCATCAACTTCTAAATCATTTTCTTTTCAGTCCAACACCTCCTTCCTTGATTTTAACACAAAGGTGAGCTCAGGGAGAGTACCTAGCACAGGCCAGGCATAAAAACAGAACTTTAAGATCTGCTGACTAAAACAAACTGAAAAAACAGAGAAAAACAAACTGAACTTACTGGATGACAGTGGAATGAGTGCCTAGGACACAGTCGATAATAGAAGGTATGCAGCAAACGTGTGTTTAATAATGTGCTGGGTACCATTCTAGGTGTTTTACAGATATTCTCTCATTTAATTCTCAAGACAGTCTTTATTTTATTATCCCCACTTTATAGATAAGGAAATTAAAACTCAGAAAAGTCAGATACTCTGCCCAGAGTCACATGGTAAATTAAGTGATGGGAGTCACAACTGACCCCCCAGGGCTAAAGAACTCCAGAGCTCTATGCATTTTGTTTGTCACCCTCCTGTCCTACCAATGGCCTTCTTGCTGGTCCTCAAACACATCTAGCTCATTCCTGCCTCTGGATCTTTCTGCTCGCTGTTTCCTCTATCACATCTTCTCCTGGCTTTCTACTTGAGGTCATCAGGGCTCTGCTCAAATGCCATCCCAGAGAGGCTTCTCTTGATCATCCCCCCAACACATCCTGTGCCCTCAACCTTGATTATTTTTTATTTTGACACTGACATTATATTATTTATTAGATAGTTAATTTGTCTGTTTTCTGTCAGTCTCCCCTACTAGAATGAAAGACCTATGAGGGCAAGGACTTTGTCTTGATCATAATATCCTCAGCACTTAAAATAGTGAATAAATGAATGAATTCTGTATGCTCAAAATCACAGAGCTCTAGAAGATTAGCATAAAAAGGTGGTTGTTACAGAGCATAAACAGCTTTGAGATCAGGCAGAACTGACTGACTGTGACTTTGGACAAGTCTCTAAACTTCTTTAATCTTCTCATTTGTAAAATGGGTATAAAAATATAAGTCCCATAAGCTTGTTCTGATAATTAATTGCTATAAACACATGAAAATGCTTTGTGCAAACCATAAAGAGATATATAAATATGTTTATTATGATGATGGGGAAAAGTTTAGAGACAATCTAATCAAGCCTTTCACTTTAGAGAACTCCAAGGCCCAAAAAGGTAAAGTGAACTGTCCAGTGTCCCATGGTTATTCAGAACCACACCATGATTAGGCTTATCTATGGCACTTACTCATAAAAGCTATGAATTAATAAACCAAGGACTAAGGGATCATAAGAACACATCTTTATAATCACAGATTAAGAAAATGATTACCAAATCTGTATACCATAAAATCCAATATCCCTTTTTTTTTTTTAAAGGAAGATTAGCCCTGAGCTAACATCCGCCACCAATCCTCCTCTTTTTGCTGAGGAAGACTGGCTAGCATCTGTGCCCATCTTCCTCCATTTTATATGTGGGATGCCTGTCACAGCACGGCTTGATAAGCAGTGCATAGGTCCACGCCCAGGATCCAAGAGGGTGAACCCCAGGCCACAAAAGGACAGCATGCAAACTTAACTGCTGTGCCACCAGGCCAGCCCAATCCCCACATTTAATTACTTGGTCAGCAGTGCTCTGCTATATAAACAGAGGGGGGTTATGGCGCCGGCCCCAGGGCCTAGTGGTTAAGTTTGCCATGCTCCAATTCAGCAGCCCAGGTTCGGTTCCCAGGTGCGGACCTACACCACTCAGCAGCAGCCATGCTGTGGCAGCAACCTACATACAAAATAGAGGAAGATGCACATGGATGTTAGCTCAGGGCAAATCTTCCTCAGCAAAAAGAGGTAGATTGGCACAGATGTTAGCTCAGGACAAATCTTCCTCAGCAAAAAGAGGAAGATTGGCACAGATGTTAGCCCAGGGCGAATCTTCCTCAAGCAAAAAAGAGGAAGACTAGCAATGGATGTTTGCTCAGGATGAATCTTTCTCAGAAAAAAAAAAAAAAAAGAGGGGGCTAGGTCTGATTCCCAAGGTCACCTGTGTGAAGAAAAAAAGAGAGAGAGAGAGAAAGAAAGAAAAAACAAGTACACAGCATTCCCCAGCAAACCAGTACAGAACCATAGCACTTCAGATTAGTTTGCAACTGACCCTGGCCATTTTTGAAATAAGACAGCTTCTCAATAACACTACTGAAAAGCACCTATTAAAAAGCTAGCTGTGATGAGAAAGTTTTTTTGGGTGAAGGAACTGTTCTATGTCTTGACTGTGGTAGTGGTTCCACAAATCGATACATGTGTTAAAATTCATAGAATTTTATGACACAAAAAAGGGCAATTCCAAGGCCGGCCTGGTGGCACAGCAGTTAAGTTAGTATACTCCACTTCAGCGGCCCGGGGTTCACTGGTTCGGATCCCGGGTGCAGACATGGCACTGCTCATCAAGCCATGCTGTGGTAGGCATCCCACATATAAAGTAGAGGAAGATGGGCATGGATGTTAGCTCAGGGCCAGTCTTCCTCAACAAAAAGAGGATGATTGGCAGCAGATGTTAGCTCAGGGCTAATCTTCCTCAAAAAAAAAAAGGGGGCAATTTTATTGTTAATTTAAAAGAAAACAAGAAAAACTGCATACTAAAAAATACGCTTTTGTACATAAAAGACATTATCAACAGAGTAAAAAGGTACCCCACAGAATGGGAGAAGATATTTGCAAATCATATACTGATAAGGGATTAACATCCAGAACATACAGAGAACTCCTAACACTCAACAATAAAAAAAATCTGATTCAAAAATGAGCAAAGAACTTGGACAGACATTTCTCCAAAGAAGATATACAAATGGCCGATAAGCACATGACAAGATGCTGAACATCACTAATCATTAGGGAAATGCAAATCAAAACCACAATGAGGGGGCTGGCCTCGTGGTGGAGTGGCTAAAGTTCTGCCCACTCCTCTGCTTTGGTGGCCCCAGGTTCAGATCTCGGGTGTGGACCTCCTCCACTCATCAGCCATGCTCTCGAGGCATCCCACATACAAAGAAGAGGAAGATTGGTGCAGATGTTAGCTCAGGGCTAATCTTCCTCAAGCGAAAAAAAAAAAAGAGGAAGATAGGCAACAGATGTTAGCTCAGGATGAATCTTCCTCACCAAAGGAAGAAAAACAAAAAAACGTAGAATGGTGATTGCCAGGGTTTGAGGGGAAGAGCAATGGGGAATTGTTGTACAATGAGTATAGAGTTTCAGTCTTGCAAGATGAAAAGAGTTCTGGAGATGGAAGGTTGCAAAAAAATATGAATGTACTTAACGTCAATAAACTGTACACTTAAAAACAATTAAGATGGTAAATTTTATGTGTTTTTTACCACTATTTATTTAAAGATAAATAAATAAGGTGGGCATACATGGTAATGCAACTTGAGGTAAAATGATAATAACAGCTAATGTTTATTGAGTGCTTACTATGAGCAAGCACATTATCTCACCCAACTCTGCCCATAATCCTATAAGGTGGGGACTATTATTATCTCTCACAAATGAGAAGTCTGAGCCTAGGAAAGTCAAGTCACCTGCTCAAGATTCCATAGCTAGTAACTGAGACTAAATTCAAACTCAGGCAGTCTGACTCCAAAGCCCAGGCGCTTAACCTCTATCCTACAACATAAAATACTATATTAAATCCTGCAGACAGAAGATGATAAAGGTACTTACTCAGGCCACTCCTGACAACCTAAGCTTTCAGTTGAAGAGACCCACATTAGAAGGAGACATACTGTACAACCAACAGAGCAGATTAGAAACATGAAAACATCAAGATTGCTCTTGTAAAAAAATGTAGATACGGAAATTTAGCTGGCCCCACAGTCTCTCCCTTCGGAACCATGCCCCAAACCAGTCTATAAACGAAAGAGCAAAATAATAACAGTTCTAGGTCATTACAGGTGGGACGCGCGCGCACACACACACACACACACACAAACACACATATCTACTAAGACCTCAGCCTCCACCACCCTAATTTCAATACTGCTCTCCAATACTGTCAGATTCAAGTGTCACCAGCCTCCTCTACTGGTACTTGGAACTTCTCAATAGTTTTCATATTTGCTCTAGGCCAAGGACTCTCCCCTTTAGCCCAAGGCTCCATGGAACAAACAGCACCCTCCATACCTCCACCCCACAAATGGATGCTAGGACTTAGTCCATGCCCCACACTAAGCAAATCTCCCTTGTTTCTACTTAAATTCTTTATTCCCTCATACCTCACAGGTTATGGAGCTTATTTATTATTCTCTGAAAAGAAGAAACTTTAAAAAAAAAAAAAAAAAAGGCAGCACAATAAGTGGTTAGTACCACAAACTAAAGTACCAACAGCATGACTAGTGGGCCTAGGGAGGAGGCTGAATACGGAAAAGGCCAGGCTATTAACTCTACATGATCAGTCCCTACTACCCAAGGAAGTCAGTGAAGGTGCCTCAGCCCGTGAGTTCCTTTCTCTCCTGTAGCTTCTATCAAATAAATATAATATATAATAAATATACTTGTTAGGTATATATATTAAACCCTAAGCCACATTTCTTAATTCTCCATTATTTCTTTGTAAAATTTTCTTAGTCTTTGCAGGAATTTTAATCCTTCCTTTAAAAGGAATCCGTGATTAAGCAAAGAAGCAAGAGGCTCACATTCAACCAAACTTAACTGAGTACCTACTATGTTTCTGAATTAGATTTTTTTTTTTTTAAAGATTGGCACCTGAGCTAACATCTGTTGCCAATCTTTTTTTTTCTTCTTCTTCTTCTTCTCCCCAAAGCCCCCCAGTACATGCCTGTATATTCTAGTTGTGAGTGCTGCTGGTCGTGCTATGTGGGACATCGCCTCAGCATGGCCTGATGAGCGGTGCCATGTCCATGCCCAGGATCCGAACCAGCAAAACCCTGGGCCACTGAAGTGGAATGCACGAACTTAACTGCTTGGCCACGGAGCCGGCCCCTGAATTAGATTTTTTTCATAGGAAGTCTCTCATTTAATCCTCAAAAAGAATTCTTTGACTAAAGTATTATTGTCACCCTTTCCCTTTTTTTAACCACCAAGTAAAATGAGAATCTCATAGCTAAAATAACTTACTAAGATCTCACAACTAAAAAGAAAAAAAAGCAGAGGAGCCAGGATTCAAATCTAGACCTTCTATCTCACCTCTCTTAACCTCAATTTCCTCATCTGCAAAATGGAAACAATATTATCCTCTTCAAAGGCTCATGTAGGAATTACTACATGCGAAGCACTCAGATCAGTGCCTGCTCCTCAAAAGACATTAGTTCTTTTCCTTTCTTCCTTCATGTTCGCATTACCTGGTGTGTTAGCTTATTCCAAACAAACAGTTTTAAAGTTGACTCTCTATTTTTCTCAGCTATCTTATTAACTAGCTTTGTCTTGGTTTCACATGGATGTTCATAACATGATGTGATGGGGTAGCTGGAGCAGCTCTGGCTCACCTGGCAGTTGGAATGCTTGCAGCAGAGCTCTTTATGCTCAGAGACTTGCATAAGGACTACCTCCTCTCCTCTTCTCCCTTAGACAAACAGACGCATTTGTAGGTGGAAATTTTTTAAAAGCCATAATTAACTTAATTAACACAGAGTAACAGAAACAGAAAAAGCCACAGTGTTCTAGCCAGGCAGCAGGCTGCAGGGGAAGCAAGAATTCTCTGGCTGGTGAAGGGAGGGGAGAAATAAGCATCCATTCAGGAGGAAAAGGAGTCACGGCCATGTGGGAGGGACTAGGAAATGTCTAAAATGGATGGTCAGCCACCTCCTTTCACCATCCACCAGCCCCTCCTTTCACATCTCTAGGCGGGGTTTGGTGCCCCTGATCTATCAAACAAAAACTTACACCAGACAAAAGTCTGATTACGAGCTCCCTGAGGGCTGAAACTATAACTTATATCTAGATCTCCACGGCACAGAACTGGGTACAGACAGGCACTCATATTTGTTGAATGTACAGATGAATGGGTAAATGAATAAATTCAGATTAAAAGGGTTTCTCCATCTTTTCCACAGGGTACTAACACTACACAAGGAGGGTTCCTGTCATCATCTATCACGCAATCCACGATAACTCCTCATAAATACCACACACACAAAAGCACAGTGCATCTGCAGGCCACTTCCCCAAGAATTCTAGATAACCCACAACTGCTTCTGAAAGAAAGTTACAGAAAATCCCAAATAAAACCTTCAGACAGCTCCCCACTACCTTCAGAATAAAGTCTGTACACCTTAACTAGGATGTAAGGCCCTTTTGCAAACTGGCCCTTGCCTTTCTTTCCAAATACACCTTTTCAAGAACTCTGAGCACCTGCCAAACACGAAGCCACTGCCCCTTATACATGCCCTGCAGTCTTGCTTCAGCACCGTTGTTGCCACAGTTCCCATGTGACCTGCCACCACCCAAACTGGGTTTACTTAAGTTCCGTCCACCTTTCATGGAACAAGTCAGGTCCCATCCATTTCACAAAATCTTACAACTCTTCCAGACCACAGTGTTCATTTCCTTTCCTGACTTAAGGTAGTCATGTCTATAGCAGTCATCCTACATTCAAAAATACCCTGCTGTCATTTTTATATAGAGGACACACATCCACATACAGATTAATAGAGAGTATGGTATGCTCTTCCAACCAGTAAATCTCATAACAGCAAGAACATACTTATGCTACTCCATTGCCAGTAGCTACAAAACTAGTCTATATCTAGCAAGCGTTGCTGTTCATGAAAAATTGAACACTTTTTCATTTTGAAGTGCAAGTGCCAACTACTATCAATAATTATTATTATTATTTAAAAAAGGAATTCTCAACTTACCAGCTTCCTCATCAATTTTATACAATAAGTGCTCTAATAATAATAACCAGAAACATTTACAAATCCCTACATTTCTTTCGGAATCAAAGATAAGATTATATTGTGTATAGTGAGGTTTTAGGATTAACTATATTTTATTATATCTTTTTTGTTTGTTTTGTTTTTGTTTATATATTCAACATATTTACATTTTCCGCCTTTACTGAGATATAATTAACATAAAACACTATGTAAGTTTAAGGTGTATAACACATTGATTTGACACACTTACACATTGCAATGTGATTACCACCATAGCATTACTAACACTTCCATCACATAATAACCATATAATTACCACTTTTTTTGTGTGGTGAGAACATTTAAGATCTACTCTTCACAACTTGCAAGTGTATAATACAGAACTATTAACTATACTCATAATGCTGTGTATTAGATCCCCAGAACATCTTCTAACTAGAAGTCTGTACCTTATTATATATTGATTCTTAGAAAACTGATAACCTATGAATGCTCTAAGACAGTGGTAATTCTTAAGCTAGCATATGTGACAACCAGGTATATGCACTCATCTTTTAAGACTTACAAAAGTCGCAGCCTTTTCTTGAGTCCCTCTTCCCACTCCCAGAACTCCTAATCTGCTTCTTTCTTTGGGATGCCACTTTATCCCAGATAAACCTGACCCAACTCCAGACAGAACCCTAGATATATTTCTATCATAGTACCTATTACACCTAATTGCACTTCCTTATTTACATGTCTGTCTCCCTACTGATTTGCCCCTCTAGATCTGTGCTTTCTAATACAATAGCCACTAGCCACATATAGCTACTTAAATTCAAATCTAGGTTAATTAAATTAAATAAAATTTAAAACTCAGTTCCTCAGTCTCACTAGCCACATTTCAAGCACTCAAGAGCCACATGTGGCTGGTGACTACCATACTGGATAACACAGATAGAGAACATTTCCATCATCACAGAAAGTTCTCTGGGACAGTGTTGTTTCTAGATTGTGTATTTTCTCTGAGCCACACACAGTCCAGCAGGTAGTTTGGCAGGAGCTATGCCCAATTCACTTTGGTATCCCAGCAAGCAGTCCTTAGTAAATGCCTAGTAAATGTTTCATAGGAATGTCATTGGGTAACAGAAAGCTTGTTCCACCTTTCAAATTATCACACACCAAAAGGGCCTCTGTTCCATAAGTTCAATGTCCCTTAGAGGCTAGAATCAGGATAGTAACTCACCATCATCCCAACTTGTGGAAAGAGGTAGAAATCACAAGAGTTAGAGGTAATCAGAAAGCCTTTGGTCAGTCCCTCAACCAGAACCAAAGCTCCACTATTTAATGTGAGACTTGAAGAAGAAGGCTTATTCCTTGTTTCAGGTTTGGCATGTAATTAAACTGCAGGTGATTCTGAAAAGAATTCTTTTCAAATATTGGAACAATCGCACAACTCAGCAGAAATAAAAATAGGGAGACACTTCGAAATTTATCATACTTTTTGGCCATGAATTAATATATCCTCAGGATCTCTTTATATTTAAAAAAATAGTCATTTGGCACACATTTTCTGAGGACTTATTAAGGGCTGGGGATTAAAGAAAGAGAAATTCTGGTGGCAGACAGAGACTTAAATTAGAATAACACAAAGTGGTAAGTGCTCTATGATAAGAGGAAGTACCAGGAACTGCGAAGAGCAAACAGAAAAGACTCAGAACCCAGTGGCAAAATGTGGTAGAGGGTGGGAGAACCACAAGGGAGGCTGTTCAGAAATGAGCCCAAGCTACAATTTAAAGGGTAATTAGGAGGTTTGAGATGAAGAGAGGGTGGGAGAGTGTCACAAATAGAGACAACGACATTGATGAAGATACAGGAACGTAACTTGAACAGCAAATGTCAAGTAGTTCAGTCTGGCTGGAACAACACGAGAAAGAAGTCAGATTTGAGGCTAATGAGGCAGACAGGCCAAATCATGAAAAAAAAACTTTGCCAGCTAATCTAAAGGGTTTGAATTTTATCCTCAAAGCTATGGGAAACCTCTGAAGGTTTTAAAGCAGGAAAGAGGAGTGCAACGTATATTTAACAAAGCTCACAGAGAAGCAGGAAGGAGGATGATTTAGGGGAGGTGAGAAAGGAGCAAGGAGACCAGTCAGGAAGTTGCTGCAAAAAGTGAAGAGACAGTATATTTTACCACCAAAAAAAAAAGGGGGTGAGACAGGGCCCATTTGATGCAAATAGTTTTAAATACAACCTATTTTAAAGGGGTCTTGGTCTCTATTAGTCTATGCCTTTCAAAGCCATAACATCATGATCCAATTATACAGCACAACTACAAAAGCAACTGTTAAAGTCAATTACATAAACTCTAAAAAATTACACTGCACTCTTTTATTCAATAGCCATTCTGGACTTCGAACTAAAACTGCACATTTTTCTCTTTTCCACTGTACACAATTTTGGAAAAACATTTCAGCCAGCTGAGCACATCTGTGCAATGTGCAACAAGTGCAAACAACTTAACAGGAGTTTAATGAAACATTTCCTATTCTTTATTGGAGGAAAAAAAAATTAAAAACTCTAACATGGCAACATCAGGTTGCAAATTGACATTTTTAAATTAGGTGTGTTTTTTTTATATGAACATGTCAATTTTAAAACCCATCTGGTAGCAGGGTGCAGATGTCCTGAATGAACACAGCATCTTCAGTTATTAGGTACTTGGTGGAAGCATTCAGAACTGCCATGTGCCAGCAACAGCAACAGCCACAAATGCAGTACCAAGAAGTACCTACATACTCATGCCAGTAGGAGAGGATTTCTTAGTCTGTCCCAGAAAGGAGGAGACATACAGGGAAAGGGAATTGACAATCTCACAATTTTAAGACAGTATCTTTCAGTTTCACCTCCTATTCTCTTAAAAGGCAATGGACAGATATCTTTGATCCCACAGTTCTTTAGCCTAGAGAGTTTTACCCACCCTCCTGCCTTGTATGAACAAAATCTTAAGAACCAACAGAATCTTAAGACTTTGGAATTGGACTAAAGCTGGGTTAAATTCCAACTCTACCTCTTACAAACTATATAAACTTAACATATTTCTTTCCTTTTTTTTAAAGATTTTATTTTTTTCCTTTTTCTCCCCAAAGCACCCCAGTACATAGTTGTGTATATTTTAGTTATGGGTCCTTCTAGTTGTGGCACGTGGGACGCCACCTCAGCATGGCTTGATGAGCCATGTCATTCCCGCACCCACGATCCGAACTGGCAAAACCCTGGGCCACTGCAGTGGAGGATGCGAACTTAACCACTCAGGCACAGGGCGGGCCCCACACATTTCTTAATCTTCCTGAGACTCTATTTCCTCATGTGTAAAATAATAATACCTAACCTTGCAGAGCTGTGGTAAGGATGAAAGCAAATGTACATAAGATATCTATAGAACATCTGGCTCATGTGGGCATTCAATAAATGATAACTATTTTTACACCTCCTTTGTACCTCACTATGATTTGTATATTAACAGTAATTATGCACCTACCTTAAAAGTTTACTGTGAGGATTAAATGAATTAATACAGGTAAAGGGTTTAGAATAGTGCCTGGCACACAGTAGTATGCAATCATGAAGTGTTAGCTGCAGTTGTTGTTACTATTACATATCAATATCATAGCATGTTCCACACTGAATTGCAATTCCTTTATTTGCTATCTCCCTCTCCACCTAAGACTTAGCATAAAAATATCTGTTGACCAGTTGAATAAATAAAGGATGAATGGTTGAATGAATGAACTGAAGATATAGTTCAGTGACAAGAGTAACACCTCTCTGAATTTATCACACAACCTTCACACAGCATGGCTTGACAGCAGCCATTCAGTGAGAATGTATTGTTTTGTGAATTGATTAATCCTATCAAGTCTGTGTGGTACGTAGGGGAAGTATTATTATAGGCCTATTTTATAGATAAGATAAGAAACAGAGTCCTAGAGAGTTTAAAGGTCAAAATAGCTTAGCTAGGGTAGGAACTAAAATCCCCTTTTGTCTCCCAGAAACTAGTTCTAGACTTTTTTCTACCAGAGTTTGCTCTCTCCATGTTTTAAAGATTACCTACGGGATCAGTCAAGTTTTTCCAAATCTCTGTAGTTGCAGGAAGAGACCTCTGATCAGAAAATACTACCAATGAATGATGGAAGGGTGAAGAAGAAACCTGACCAAATGAGGAGAAACTCAGTGTCTCTTCTCCAAGAGAGAAAGAGCAAAGACCTGAATTTACTTGGCCTGAGCATACAGAAAACAATCAAGTCTGAAACTAACAAAAGGATAAAGCCCCAACTGTGAACAATTAAGGACAGAAGGCATTTAGAGGGTCGATTATGAAAGGTGTACAGGGGTTACAGGCACTCATCTCCTGTAGAAAGCATGACTAGGTACAGTCTCTCTGGGGAGTACTCATTCTTTTATTTAACAAATACTTACTGAGCCTCTGCAATGAACTAGGAGAACAACTCAACAGCATGTAGCAAGAGCCTTAAAAAATTTACACCTTTACTCCGATCACCATATTGCTAAATGTTTATCAGAAGAAAGCTATAAAAAAATACAGATCAAAATTGATGACCAAAGATGCTTATCACAGTGTTATTTATAATATCCAAAAAATGGAAAGTAACTTAAATATCCAACAATAAGGTTATGACTAAATAAATTGTATCATGCAATACAACAGCATACAGTCATTAAAACTGATGCTTAACAAACAATTTTAATGACACTGGAAAATGCTTATGATCTAATGTTAAAATAAAAAGTACTCCACAAAACTGTAGCCATAGTATGATCTTTATATATAATAAATAGGAAAAAAACATTTAAAAAAACAAACCAAATGCTCAAAGCTTTAAAAGTTAATCTCTGCGTGGTAGAATGTAAAGGAGGATAGGATATAGGGAGAAATTTGCCAAGATTTCAAGTTTTCCATAATAGGCATTTTTCAGAAAAACCACAGAGTGGAGGAGATTTACAAAAGAAAAATGAGGATATTAAATGCCATCAGGATTGACCAAGATCTCTGGAATCTCTGCTAGGTGAGAAGGATATAAAAGGCATATTATTTTTACAAAAGGATTATGTTAATCCTAGTGAGAAGTGACACAACTGCATGGGTCAAACACAATGGGAGAGCAGTAAAGAGGAAATCCAATCAGATGCCAAGGAGGTCACTTTCATTCCAGAATGTCTGTCATCAGGAAAGCCAAGTTTAATGAGTGATGTGAGGAATGAAGCTTGATGGGTAAAGAAGACGGCAGAAAGCTAGCTAAGACCTAGTGCTGAAATCTGAGTTCCTTGACAGCATGGAACATGAGAATTACCATACAGTACAAGAAAGACTGGCAGAAGGCAGCAGCAAGAATGTGGCAAAAGAGAGAGGATCCTGGAAGGCTTTGCGGAAAATGAATGATTTAAAGGAAAAAGGCATGAACCTGGAGAAAGAGGAGAAAGGCATTCTAGGAAAAATGGACAGCCTAGAGAACAGAAACAATTTAACATGCCTGGGGAAATGACATTCGTTTCCGTGTTGCTAGAGTACAAAGTGCAAGGCAGGCTGTGGTGAAAGATGTGGTTGCCTCAAGTGTTCAGGGGCCTGTCCCAGAGGACCTGAATGCCTGATGTACCGTTAGCCAAGCAGCTGCACATGAGTCAATCAACAAGGGCACCAGCCCAGAAGGAGCTCGCTCCAGCAGAAGAGACAGTTAGGCAGTATTTTGGTAAAACTAAATGAAGGGTGGTTAGCATAGAGGAGCAACCAATCCAGCCTCAGGGCTCATAAAAGGCCTCTGAGAGAAGTTGAGGCACAAAGGAACAATGAGGTTAAGGGCAGTGACATACAAGATGGTAGCACACTGTTGATACCTGGCCTGACACAAACTCCACAAATCAGGGAACCAGCCCCTGCAAGGCTTCCAAAGACAGAACCATTCTCATCATCAGATTGTAAGCTCCAATCACCTTGTTTGTCTTGTTCACTGCCATGTCTCCAATACTAAAAATAGTGAGCACAAAGAAGCTGCTCTATAAATATGTGTGAAGAAAAATAAAAAGGGAGGGGGCTGGTTGTTATCTTAAAAAGCAATGGGGAATTCATAACAGCCAAAGGGTAGAAGCAACTCAAGCACTCATCAACAGATGAATGAATTTTTAAAATGTGGTCTATACATCCAATGGAATATTATTCAGCCTTAAAGAGGAAGGAAATTCTGACACACGCTACAATAAGGATGAACCTTGACGACATTATGCTAAGTGAAAAAAGCCAGTTATAAAAGGACAAATATTGTATGATTCTACTTACATAAGGTACTTAGAGTAGTCAAATTCATAGTGGACAGTAAGTAGAATAGTGGTTGCTAGGGGCTGAAGGAGAGGGAAATGGGGAGTTATTGTTTAATGAGTACGAAGTTTCAGTTGTGTGACATGAAAAAAGTTGTGGAGATGGATGGATGGTGGTGATGGTTGCACAACAATGTGAATGTACTTAATGTCACTAAACTGTACACTTTAAAATGGTTAAAATGGTAAAATCTACATTTATATATATTTTACAATTTTTAAAAAATTACAAAACACACACAAAAATAGTACTTAGAAAGTTATGGGGAAAATAAAAGAAATGGAAAAAAGAATAAAGATGTAAGAGTATAACTCTGAAGACTAAGGCCAATCCTTAGGAGCTGGGAGCCAAAAGCAAATAGCAATGTCTCCTCCAGCCCTCTCTTCAACTGCCATTTCCATCCACATCCAATTTAGTAATTTTACATGCAAATGAGTCTCAATTAAAACAAATACTAAGCATAGAACCCCTAAGGGGTCACAAACAAGTAAATCCATGAGTAATGTGAGAGGTGTTATGAAAGCAGTCCCACTGATTTTATCTCGTTATTGTCAGTAACAGTAAAACAACTATCATTTACTTGAGCACCTAATATGTGTGAGGCACTATGACTAGAGCTTTATAAACATCATCTCTAATCATAACAGTAACCTTGAAAGGTAAATGTTACAATTCTATTTTCATACTGACTTATCTAGGATGATACAGATATAAACAGTAAAGTTGAAATTTGAATCTAGGTCTATCTGATTCCAAAACCCTTGAGGAGTGACCAATTGTCTCAAAAGAACTGGCTACCTTCCTCCTCACCAGCTACCTCTCTGTGCTACTCCTAGGGCCTAGGCCCCTGACTTGTCCTCCCCTCCAGCTCTGCTAGAAGTTATCAGCTGGGAGTACCTAGACTGAGTCATTAACAAATACCTTTCTAGGCAATCCCCAATGGCCAGAGATGGGGATGCTCTGGGCACTCAGCCACTGGAGGAGGAAAGAGGAGTGTGGCTCACCACAGGTCTTTCAGACCCCAAATTGACCAAGCAAGACACAGACACTTATCACATTTGTAACAATGTTTCCTCCAGGAGGGCAAACGCTCCACTGGCACTGCCTAAGATACTACTGATGCTTCACAATGTTTCACTGCTTAATAGCCCTCACTCCCTTTCCTCCTCCAGACCAGCCCTAGAAATCATTACCAGCTCCAGTCTCCTGGCCCATCTGCCCTCAGCCTCTCCTACTCCCATCACCACTAAGTTCAAGGCTAATCTAAGGAAGATCTTTCCTTCCTCCACATACCTTTCAAAACATTCCCATCCTGTTGCCCATTCCTTTACCTAGCTCTGCTGGGTGACAGCTACTATCCAATGAATGAACTAACATCTGTACAGTTCTCAGATACTTCTAAACATATTAAATCATTTACTCCTTACAACAATTGTGAGAGACAGGTATTAATATCTCCATTTGATCAAACTAGCTCAGTTTAGTCTAAGCAAATAAATTAGTGGAAAATATCCACCAGAAAACAGGTCACCTTTCTTGTATCTTTTCTTTTTGAGCCAAGATCCTTTCTCAAAATCCTCCAGTAGCACTCCTGTCCTGTCTCACTGGCCAGTCTTTTGGGCACATACCTATTCCTAAATCATTCGCTGGCAAGGGGCATGGGATTACCATGACTAACGGACTTAAACTAATTCCTTGGGGTGGAATGGAAGTTGGCAAACACACAACCACCACAGTGTCTAACACTTCTAGGACACAGACATGAAACAATGAGGGAAGCAGATTACCTCCAGACCCCATTTAGTACGTTTCTTTCATGTCATAGGGCCTGAAGACTCAAGGGAAAGAGTCTTTTCCCTATGCTGGCCTGGGAAACAAAGAACTGACATTCCGTAGAGCCCAGAGTCTGTGGAGAGTGCATGTAGAATGCCTACACCATGTCTGGCCTATAGAAAGTATGCAGTAAACTGTAGCTGCTATTGTCACCAGTAATAAGTATTATGAATGCCCACTATTCTTCCAACATTGTGCTAAGCACCAGGGGGAAACAATAGGTATAGATCCAGTCCCACTCTTAGAGGGTTTACAATCTAGTTAAGAGAAAATAAATTAATATTATATATAATTATATAATTAAATGGTGAATTGTTTGGCAGAGACTAAGTACTAAAGGAGACCAGAAAGCGTTTCCTTCTATTAATTCACAAAAACTCTTCTGCGTCAGGCAGGGCAGAAATTATTATTCTCATTTTATAGAAAAAGAGACTGAGACTAAGAAAGAAAAATTCCTGTTCGTGTTCACAGAGATCATTTAT
This sequence comes from Equus quagga, assembly GCF_021613505.1. NCBI lineage: Eukaryota > Metazoa > Chordata > Mammalia > Perissodactyla > Equidae > Equus > Equus quagga. The sequence goes on from NC_060280.1 coordinate 28,357,106, forward strand.
GCATTTAACAAATTCTAGGCCATGCACTATGCTAGGTGCAGAAAAGGAATAGATCAGTTAGGACTCTTTCCATTGTAAATGACAGAAAACTTAATCCAAACTAGTTTAAGCAAACAGTCTAATTACTGGCTTAATTAATTAAAGCCCAGGATTAGGGAAGACTAGGGAGGGGCCTCAGTTCAGAGCTCAAAGTCACCATCTCCATCTCTTTACTCTCACTTCCTCAGTGTTAGTTCTATCATGAGCCAGAGCCTCCTCTTATGCAAAACAGTTTAGCAGCTTCTAGTCTGTCTAGAAGCTAACACCCTTCTAGTCTAGCAGGATTGGGAAAGGGTCTTCTGTAGTGGCTTCCGCGAAAGTCCTGAACAAGCAGTTTAGACCAGCTCAGAAGACATATTCACCCCTAAACCAATCACTGTGGCTAGAGGAATGTGATGTGCTGGTTAGATTGGGCCTTGGGTACAACACAGCTAAGAGGTTCCTACCTAAACCACATGGGACAAAACAGGGAGGAGGGGTTCCTCAAACCAACATCTGAGGCCATTACTGAGATAAGGGGGAAGTCAAGGAAGCAAACTACAGCTGTCCACCACAAGGAACCCAGTGACTGTGCTCTCATGGAATACAGAGTTTAGGGCAATGATTCAAAAGTGCAGGGCCAGACCTGTGACCAACTGGTTAAAGTTCTGTGTGCTCTGCTTCAGCAGCCCAGGTTTGGAACCAAGGCACAGACCTACTCCACTCGTCAGCCATGCTATGGAGGCATCCCACATACAAACCACAGGAAGACTGGCACGTTAGCTCAAGGTTAATCTTCCTCAAGTGAAAAAGAGAAAGATTGGCAACAGACGTTAAGCTCAGGGCAAATCTGCCTCACAAAAAAGAAAAGAAAAAAAGAGGCTCTTGGGGCCAGTCTGGTGGCGTAGTGGCTAAGTTCACATGCTCTGCTTCAGCAGCCTGGGGTTTGCAGGTTCAGATCCCGGGTGCAGACCTAGCACCACTCGTCAAGCCATGCTGTGGCAGCATCCCACATAAGACAGAGGAAGATTGGCACAGATGTTGCCTCAGTGACGATCTTCCTGAAGCAAAAATAGGAAGACTGGAAATAGATGTTAGCTCAGAGCCAATCTCCCTCACCCCCCCCCAAAAAAAAAAAGTGCAGACGTCTGGCAAAGAAAAAGGGTTAGAGGTATGGTTCTGGTGGGAAAGACAGAAACACAATTGCAGTACAAAGGAGTAAGTGTTACAGTGGATATGTTAACAAAGTGTCATAGCATCCAGAAACAAAAAGGCACTAAGGCCACCTAGGGTACTGAGGGAAGTCTTATCAGAGGTGGTAATGACCAAACTTAGTCCTGAAGAGAACAGGTCAGGTAGTACATCACCCAGCGACAACAGCAGAACCAAGGTTTCCTGATTCCCTGTCAAGAGCTCTTTCCAGAGCCAGCCATAATGGCCTAGTGGTTAAAGTTCAACGTGCTCTGCTTTGGTGGCCCAGGTTCAGTTCCCGGGTGCTGAACCACATCACTCATCTGTGAGTAGCCATGCTGTGGCAGCGGCTCACACAGAAGAACTAGAAGGACCTACAACTAGAATATACAACTACATACTGGGGCTTTGAGGAAGGGAGAACAAAAAAAAGAGCTCTTTCCACTACTAGGTCTTAGTGGTGGGAGAGAAAGATGGGTACCGGGGCATCAAAGGAGGTAACTGCCACAGAAGCTCATTTTCACCATCTGTCAAAACTGCTCAGCACTTAAATACGCTGTAAAGGCCTTGTCCGCACAAGTAGCAGGACCACAAAGACGCTGCCAACCCTACAGAAAGATGTTTCAGCTAGACACAGCCATGACCAAAACATGGAACTGGACAAGCCTGCATTTCCCAGTACTTTGGCTTCTTCACCTACCACCATGCTGCCTCTTTCCACTACACGTGTAAGGGTTGAAAGCTACAAGAGAAAGCACCAAACACACTCACCTAAGTTGAGACCACATTATCATAAGACAAAAGAAGTTACAAGAAAAACCCACAGAACTGACATTTCCACACATGCAGTTTATGCTCACTGAGACAGCATGATGTACCAAAAAGGAGGTAGGCTTCGGGGTCTACATCGGTCCCCATCACTTATGAATTACATAACCTTGAGCAAGTCACTTTTCTGATACTCAGTTTCCTCACCTGTAAAATGGGAAACATGAGTAGAACATCTTTCTTCAGGCAGCTATTATAGGAAAAAACAATATAAAGCAAGAGAAAGAAGTTGGTCAAACTGTAAAGCACTATGTAAACACTAGTTACATTCTTTAACTGTTTGCAGAAGGATATTCAAAGTATTATATGACTTCTACCTTTATAAAGAGCATACCCCTCAATGCTCCAAAACATAGGGACTACAATTCTTTTTGGACTTGAAGAAAATCAAAATTGTTTCCAGGGAAGGCTTATAAAAACAATACCACATTAAACATTGGTGATTTGTTTTAAGAGCTATTTTGCAATTAAGAGGATTCCACTGTTTCACCAGGCTCTTGTGGCATCCAATTAAGTAATAATATGAGAGAGGAGCTCTTAATTATGGAGGAAAACTTCCACAAGCCAGTGACAGGTGTGCGGGGTTCAAGCTGAGATCAAAATAGTCAACTACAACATTAATCCGCCCCTTTCCTTTTTCCCAAAGACATTTAAGTTTGCATGCAATTAGTTGAAAAGTAAACCAGACCAAATGACTGCCATATTTCAAGCTTTATTACCCTTTATCACGTTAACATCCACCAACTGCGTTTTAAAGGATTAACACCAAAACAGATGGTTTAAATTCACAAGAAATGAGCTTTAGTGATCAGAAACGATAATAACTGAGTTGAATTTCCACTCATCACCAAGATGTTATCATGTTTCCCTAAGTTGTGACCATTATAAATTGAAGTTATTCCTTTTTAATTTTCATATGCTTTATAAATAACCTTAAGAATAATTCCATCTTTAAGTGGATGCATTTTTTTTCTAATTTGCCTACCTTTCTTCCAAAATGCACAGCAAACCTCTTTTGTCCCTTGATTTAATCAACAAAATTTAAAGTCAAGCATCAACATTTATTTTGCAGGTTACAAATGGTTTAAGCAGGACCTGCATAAAAAGCCAAATAAAGCCCAAGCCCAAAATCCAAATGGAAAAATAATTTTCCCATAAGTTTGATTATGCTAAGGTCAAAGTGTGACCTTTCAAACAGAAGGACTCCTACAAATTAAAGTGTTTATGTGAACGTTAAAGCAGTGACAGGGCAATGATGTGTCACAACAGCACCCATTTGTTGAAATAGCCCTTTTCAAGCAGAGTTACTCCTGACTGCCAGAGAAATGAGCTCCTGGAAGGTCAGATCTCCAAATGCGGTGCTGGGAAGCAACTCCCAAAAAATACGTACACACTCACAGAGGATGAGTCATTGTGAGGAAAACACAGGATTTGGATTCAAGTACCAGTCTGTCAGATACTCCATTCATTCAAGCAATTATTAATTCAAGCTCTCTACCAGGCATAACACTGACTGCTGATGGTACAAGGAAGACACATAACAAATTAGTATTACAGGTTCCATGACAGGCACAGGAGAAGCATGAAGTGAACAGTCAGTTCTACCTGGAAAAGACAGCAACAGCTTTATAGAGGAAATGATGTTGGTGCTAGATTTTTAAAAATAAAGTAAGGCTGTCTTGGCCAAGTTGAGAAGAGAAGAAAGACCATTTGAGCAGAAGAAACAACATAAGTGAAGGCTGGGCAGTATAACAGCACATGATAAAATCTCGGGTATTGCAAGTGGTTTGGCAGGGTCAGGCTGAGAAGACAGTGTCACTACAGGTGACCCTGACAGCAGAGTGAAAAATGGAGGCTCCTGTCTGGGCAAGAGATGCTGAGAGTCTGAGCTGAGGCAACAGCTGTGGGGATGGAGAGAAAGGCACAGATTTGAGAAATGTTTAGGTGATAATATCTATGCAGCTTAGTGACTGCAGGAGTATGGGAAGATAAGGAAATCCCAAATTTCTAGCTTGGGTGACAGAGAATGGTGGTGTCATTCACTGAGATAAGAAACACAAGAGAAGAAGGTATGGGGAAGAAGATAATGAGTTCAATTTTGAGCCAACCATGTGACTTTAAACCAGTCACTTAATATCTCAAAATCAGTTTCCTGGTTAGCAAAATGGTTAAAATGCCACCCACCTCAAAGATTGTGGTGAGTACTAAATAGAACAATGGATGGGAGAAAGGCTCTATTTTTATTACCCTCAGTGGAAGAGATTGTTAACAGTATCCATTTTCCCTTTCTTCCTTGTAGTACAGACACCACCCCCCCAACTCTCACTCTCTGCCAAGATTTAACTGAGGCACATGCAACCCAGCTGGAAACTACATTTCTCGGTGTTACTTACAACTAGGTATGCTGTGAGGCATAGGTATAATGAATGAGATGCCAGCAGAAGTGATGTACACAATTTCCAGTCTTTTTGGTTTTTGTTTTGTTTTTTAAGGCAACTATGTGCCCTCTTTTCTCTCTTCTGCCTTCTCATGACTAGAAAGTGGATGTGTTAATAAGCTGTCTTTAAGCGTGAGATGAGGACATCATCCTGGGAGAGGAATGAGACAAACGGAATCTCAATCCCTGGATGATTTCATGGAGCAGAACCTCTGCCCACCCTAGTCATAACAGACCTACCTCTTAACTGTTACATAAGAAATAAATGTCTACCTTGTTTGAGCCACTGAACTTTTGAGTCTGTTTCAGCAGCTACCCTGTGTTCTAACTATATACCCTCCAAGCTTACAAAACTCACAAGGAAACTGTGAAAGACACAATTCAGGGCCCTAAAAATCTACTAGATATTGGTTGTACCTTCAAGATTGGAGACGGGAACACTCATGAGTACATATGCACATGTGTAACTCAGAAAGTGAGAAAAGAGATAGATTGATGTGTGCCAAGTGACAGCAGGACCAGGTCTGCAGCCAACTAATCAAGACTGAAAATTCTAATTTTTGATCTCATACAGTTTCCACATTAAAATAATGAACTGTTAAAAGATCCAGTAATATGCAGATTACTGCCTGACACTCAAATCTACAATCTGGAACAATGGAATCAATTATGACATTCTTAGGTAAGGGGTAATTTACATGAATATAACAACCATGTCAGACTGAAATAAGAAGAGGGGCTTACGAATTCTCAAACATTTTGAACTATACTCATACACAAAAATAATGCAGGGCAATGTACATGGAAAACCAAGTAGCTAGACTATGACATGACTATATCTGAACGTGATATTGCCTAGAAGCTAAACGAAGCAAAACCAGCAGCTTCTCAAGGACCTGGAAGAAGGCTATTAGTAGAACTAGCTCCTTGATCTGTTTGTTACTATTGGAATGTTCCTATCAAAAGCCACACTATCTATCTATCTGCAGGTGAGCAGATAAGCCAAAATACTTGAGTCTGTGACTCTGGCCATGTGACATCACCTTTAAGGCATGATCTGGCTTCAAAACTGCCAAAGTAAGAAAACAGTTTTCCAAGGAAAAAGAGTTTGCTGTGGCAAAAATTGAAAAACCTAGGTTCCAGTGACAGGTTCTCCATTTTCAAACTGTATTATCTTGAACAAATTAATTGAGTCCCCTGTGCTTCCAGTTCCTTGCCTGTGATATAGGAGAGGGTGAGAGTGGAGCACATGATGATCTCTTCCAGCTTTATGAAGTTCCAAAGTTTGCAAATCTTCTAATGATCTACTACAGAAGTTAGCGTCCTATTATTTTTTTCTTTTTCTTTTTTTTTGAGGAAGATTAGCCCTGAGGTACTATCTGCTGCCAATCCTCCTCTTTTTGCTGAGGAAGACTGGCCCTGAGCTAACATCCACGCCCATCTTCCTCTACTTTATATGTGGGACGCCTACCACAGCATGGCGTGCCAAGCCGTGCCATGTCCACACCCAGGATCCAAACCAGCGAACCCCGGGCTGCCAAAGCGGAACGTGCGCACTTAACCACTGCACCACCGTGCCAGCCCCAGCCTCCTATTATTTTAAAGTCAGTATTTCAATGTAAAAAAGAGAAGTCACAATATAATACTACTTCAATTTATTTAAAATGCATACTTAAGAAAAAAAAAATTGGAAAACTAATTTGCCACTGTCTTATCTTCTTCAGGGAAAATAACCAAAAAAATCTGACAAGGCAATCAAAAAGAGTCTAGTACAATTAAGTTCATCCAGACATCAGAAAAATTGCTTCTTCACATATATTACAAATGCATAACTGCAATCTCTCTCACACATGAAGGCTCTGTTGCAGGCAGTTACTATATACTAGCTCAACTATATTAAATGCCACTATAATTAGGGTTACTGTAATTCTCAAACATAATCAAATAGTGACCAAGAATGGAGCAATCAGAAGAAAGCATAGGATACAAAAGTAAACTAGCAATCTTAGCATCATTACTCTTCAATAATACTAGACTCAGCATAAATTCTTTCAATCATGCTTTCCCTCAGCAACTTTTACAGAAAAGATGCTCTGTGCCAGGTACTAGGAAAACAGAGTTCACACACAAACACAAACACACACACACACAGTTGTCCTATCTACCCTCAAGGAGCTCTGGCAGTCTATCCACCAAGGAATTTTGCTCCTTGGATTCGAAAAAGAAAGGCAAACAGAAAGATTTTTTAAGGCTGCCTCTTACCAGTCAGTAGTCTACATAAGGGAATCTATTTTCTATATCTAAAAAGATTATTGTGCATTCCCAAGAAAATATATGTGTAGCTCTAACCAACAGCTGTAGTATAATAGAGGGGGAAAAAATATGAGAGGTGGAGTCAGGAGACCTGGGATTTGGAGCTCAGATTCTGCCACTCAACAAATGCATTATCCTCTATAATTAATTCACTTCACTTTTCCTCACCTTAAAATGGATACAGCATAATGTCTGCTTCATAGAGTTTCAAGGCTCAAATAAGACAAATATATATATTTCATATACACCTACATACTCTTACAAGCTGTTTCTGAGAAAATATAGTGTAAGGGTTAAGTACGTAGGCTCTGAAGTCAAACTGCTTGGGTTCCAATCACAGCTGCACCCCTTCATCAGTTCTGGGACTGAGAAATTACTTCCTTTCTGAGTCTTAATTTTCTCTTCTATAAAATGGGGATAATGAAAAGTAAACAAATATTGCACTTGGCACAGTGACAGACATACAGAACAGTGTTAGCTAGCACCATCATCATTATCAGATCTGTGCTGAATACAGTGACTACAAAGATGAAAAAATACATGATCCTGCGCCCAAAGAGCTATCAGTTTAGTGCAAGAAACAGATGAGTAAAAAGAAAAGTTTTAAATAACACAAAATACTTTACAAAGAAAGAATTATGCAAATATCAGTTGACATTATTATATATGAAGTTAATATGATAAAGCAACTCACACTGATTCTGAGTGAGGCCTATGGAAATCCATCTCCCACCTAATCACTGCAACACCTTCATACGAGCAGACAAAAGGGGTAAAGAAGCCTAAATGCGTTCTTACAATCAAATAAAATGGACACTTTGAAGCTGTCCTGTACAACAACTATTCTACCCCAGTACTCAATAGAGAAGGCAAGGATCCAGACAACATAATGCAGTCACTTGTAGTAAAGAAAAACCAACATCCTCCTCAAAGATAACCGAATAAAACTGGCATAGCACCAAAATCCAGAGCCAGAAGGCTTTCTTCATATGAAAAAATCTTCAACCAATACACTGCAGCATTCAGATACATCAATAATTAAACACATTAAAAATTTTGGTTGATGTTCCACTTAGGAAAAATACCATCTGCATTACTGAAACGCTATAAACAGAACCAATTTTCAGAGAAGAGATAACCTGAATATGACTGCATAAAATTAAGCTTTCTAGTCTCGGAAAGCAGATCCCCCACTTGCCAGCCACCTGCACCTCTTTAAATGAAAATATGCCCAAGTGCTCACCTGAGAGCCACCAATCGATTCATGTACAATAAGTACACGATTCACTTGAAACTTTCCCCCCAAAATGGACACACTTAGTTATTGGGGGATGGGGGGGGGCTAAGAATAAAACAAAATCTATTTTAACTTCTGTACAATTCCTAGAAGACTTAAAACTGGGATTTCAACTTGCGTCCTCATGAGAGAAGCTCTAGCTGTTGCCTCCATTCCCTACTCTTTCAACCAATTCTCCACACACTGCCCAGTTTTCAGTGTTTTAAGTTTTTCTAATCAAGGAGATTCCCTCTTCCTTGCTTTATGGATCAAGATTAGACCAAGATCCAAACCTCATATCTAAGTTCCTCCGTAAGTCCCCCTGGCCTTCCTCACAGTTGTACTCCCATCTCCACCCCATTCTCACTTCCACATCCAGTTATATTCACTCAATACATTCTCTATGCAGGACCTTGTCTGGCCTCTTCTCTTCAGCTGTCTCCAAGAGCTAACATAAAACTCATCAAAATGTCTCCTTGGGAGCTGGCCCGGTGGCACAGTGGTTAAGTTCCCATGTTCCGCTTCGGCGGCCCAGGTTTCACTGGTTCAGATCCCAGGTGCGGACATGGCACCGCTTGGCAAAAGCCATGCTGTGGTAGGCATCCCACATATAAAGTAGAGGAAGATTGGAGCTGGCCCCATGGCAGAGTGGTTAAGTTCCCGCACTCTGCTTCGGCGGCCCAGGGTTTCACAGGTTCAAATCCTGGGCATGGACATGGCACCGCTCACCAAGCCGTGCTGAAGTGGCATCCCACATGCCACAACCAAAAGGACCCACAACTGAAAAATGCACAACTGTGTACCAGAGGGCTTTGGGAGAAAAAAGGAAAAAAATAAAATCTTTAAAAAATAAATAAAAATAAAGTAGATGAAGATGGGCACGGATGTTAGCTCAGGGCCAGTCTTCCTCAGCAAAAAGACGAGGATTGGCAGCAGATGTTAGCTCAGGGCTAATCTTCCTCAAAAAAAAAAAAGGTCTCTTGGGGCTGGCCCCGTGGCCAAGCGGTTAAGTTCACACGCTCCTCTCGGCGGCCCAGGATTTCGCTGGTTCGGATCCAGGGTGCGGGCATGGCACCACTCATCAGGCCACGCTGAAGCAGTATCCCACATGCCACAACTAGAAGGACCCACAGCTAAGAATATACAACTATGTACCGGGGGGCTTTGGGGAGAAAAAGGAAAAAATTAAATCTTTAAAAAAAAAAAACTCTCCTTTACATAGTTTGAGTAAAATTTAAAATTTCTCTCTTAAAATGGTAGTGAATTCTCACTAAGCCCCACCTAATCTAACTATGAAAGTCAAGTACTGATTACTATCTCACCTAGCATTTTTCAATTTAAAAGGCATTTTCACATCCATTATCTGATTTGATCCTCACAATGGATGAGAAGGTCCGCTATTACTATCCCCATCCCCAGTTCCAGCCAGAGAAAGTCAGCTGTCCCAAGAAACTCAGCTAGTAAGCAGCCAAGCTGGAACTTCGACCAAATTTGTAAGATCAAAATCCAATGCCCTTCCACATAGGCACTCACTCTCTTGACCGAGAGAGTGCAAACAATGACCCAGCTGTCTAAATGTCCCTTAAACCAATTACCTAGTTTGGGCACCAAGTTCCTAGAGAAAAATGAACTGTCAATTTAAGAGCATCAACATGAAATGCAAATAATGGCACTAAAAGCTGGCCATCTTTTATTACATCTTGTGGACAATGACGGAAAAAAAGCATCAAATTATCCCAATAGTTCAGTGGTAGTAGAGTTAGTCAAGAAGAAAGGAAACCAGTATTTATTGAGCCCCTACTATGTTACAGGCATATAGTAGGACTGTCACACACATTAATGCTAACATCCCTGTAAAGTGGGTGTCATCCCTATTTTGCAGATGAGTAAAATGAGGCTGATCCAAGGGCTAAGGGTTAGCCAATGAAGGCTAAGATGTTTATCCAAGATCACCCAATATGTGGCAGTGCCAAGATTTTAAAACCCAGTGCCCAATCTCCAAGTCTGAGGCTATTTCCAGTGACTATATCACGCTTTGGTGCCTTTTAAAGAATTCTTAAAACGGTGCATCTGAAAGGCCTTTAATTTTGGTAAGATAATCAAAATACTCTATGTCCCTTACTGCTGTAATACAAGATTAGATGACAGGAGAACAATGAGATACATGCATCTGATGATAGGTACTAATTCATGTACAATATATTACTGAGCCAATCACAGAAATACCTAAGAGCTTAACAGAAACTTTAGTATCTTCGAAATATCTTATACCATAATTGAAAACCTAGCATGAGCTCTGAATGTGGTAAACTGCCCACTACTTATTAGGTGAGATACCTTAATTTGGTTATTTAACTTCTCTGAATTTGCTTCTGCATATGTAAATGGAAACAACACCTACCTCTCAGGGTTCTAATTAAGATTTAGAGATAATGTATTTGAAACACCTAGGGCAATGTCTAGCACATGACAACTATTACCGTCTCTGCCCTCTGTAGATATTCCCAGCAAAACATGTACATGAAAACTAAAAACTCAAACACAGGAGTTCCCAAATATAATGGGATGTTTGGTACTATGGAAAATAAATACTCAGATGATTTAAATTTTTTATTTTCATCCAGATATTTTGGCACTGAATAGATAAAACCTTTAAAAAAAATCCCAGATAACAATCAAAACCAAACTCACAGCTATTTTGCCTCAAATCCCTAAGCAGAATTTCTTCCCTGTTCAGAAGATCCTCTAGTTACCTAGTAACCACCTGCCAGCCCCAAACTAAAGAAAATTGGCTCTGCACTGGGCTAATTACCCAACCAGCCTGAACAATCTAAAACGAAGTCTGGAATAAAGGGAATTGTCAGCCAGAATGTTAGTGAAATTATCCACAACAGGAGACCTGAGAATCCAAAGACCGCTGGGCAGTTATTTCCATGAGAATAAAATCACAATTTATGAGCCCTGCAAATTATACCATTATTAAAACAAACATCCCATTGAGGCTACAGCCATCAGATAAATGGTTTTATTGTCCCCATTGTTTCATCCACTGCAGCAAAGAGGTGCAAACTGAATGAGCAGTTACCAGAAGCAGCAATTTCTAGGAAATTACAATGCAGACCTCCATCTTAAAGCTCCTTTGTGTTGGGCTGTAAAGGCTCTTGGAGGGGAAGGGGTCGGAGAATCAACTTCTTCTCCACCACTCCCAAACTCAAAGACCCTGACAACTTTACAATCAGAACTCACCAGTTACCCCACATTCTCCTATTTGTTTTTCCCCCAAGTAGGTAGTTCCTGGGCTCGCCTGGGAGGAAGAATCTGAACTCTGCATATTCACTTTATTCACTAAGGAACCTTTAGACAATTCTCCAATCCAAATAAACACAGACAGAAGAGACCAAAAAATGGCCCCCAGTTTCCCTAGCTCCCACAATACAAAGTACCTCCAGCTATAGCAATGAGAATTAATGAGAAAGTACAAAAGCATGGCATCGGCTCCTCCATTATTAGGGAAAAATAACTGCTGCCATCATAAACCTCAAATTGCATTTTCACACTTAAGTGGGAAATCTGAGACACTACCTAATGGCTATCCTGGGCCAAACTGCATCACAGAATGGGGAAGGCAAAAGTAATCCCTTCAGTTATAGTTCACTGAACTCCACAAATCTACCAATTCTGGAAATGGAAGGAAGGAAACTAGCATCACTGGGTATCTGCTATATGCCAACCACTGTACACACATTATTTCTAATCCTCACAACAATCCTCAGAGGCACTCTAGATATCCCTTACTGATAGGTAAGAATTTAAGGCTCAGAGACATTAAATAACTTGCCCAAGGTCACACAGCTGCTAAACTAAAATTTCAGCTAAAGTTTCTCTGACTTTAAATTCTAAGCACTTTTAACCTTCAGTTTTTGCTTTTTTGTGCTACCTATTAGGAAAACCTAATAAAATATACTTTTAAAAAAAAACTCTAAGATATCAAATTTAAATGCTACCTGAACCTTTTACAAATTTCTAATACTTCGAGGTAGGCATGGGATGAGCAATGTGGATGAATTATGACTTCATCGTACAATTCATTTTCAAAATTCTCCTTGAACCTTCTCAACAAGTTTGTGTGATATGATCCTCCACAACTTTATCTGTGAGAAAACTGAGGCTCAGAAAGGTTTTATGATTTGCCCAGGGAAGCATGGAAACTAAAACCCAGAACTTTGACTCCAAGTTCATTGCTCATGCAGCTTTATCACAATGCCAGACTTAAACATACGCATAAGGAACTCAAAAGTCTGCTGTGGAGTTCTTCGCTTATTTATGAAGAACATCTGTTCATAATTAATAGCATGTGGAACACTGGGCATGGAGAAGAGAAGGAAGGAGTACCAGAAAGCCCTTTAGGGCCTCAAGCTGCCTAAATCTAAACTTTCCTGTTTCGAGAACACTAAAAGCTCATTCAGTGGGAGGGGACACGAAGTCTAGGTGATAGAGAAGCATTTTGGGAGCTCTGAACTCCTAAATGTACTCTGGACCACCAACAGAAAGCTGAGCTGGTAATACTGACTTCTAGGATTGAAGGCCTGCTATGTTTTAGGCACCATGCTAGGCTCTTTCTGCACCCCATTCCTATCTTCCTCATGGTCCTTTGGGCACGTAATAGAATCCCTATTTTACAGATGAGTAAATTAGGCTGAGAGATGAAATGACTTCTTCAAATCCTCCAAGTGATACAGCGGCAGACTAGGGATGTGAATCCTGATTGGGGTGACTTCAAGACCATTGTTTAATCTATAGTAATAGAAAGCAGATCAATGGTTGCTTCAATGAGGGACCGGGGACAGCAGGAAGAAGGGCTGACACAGGAGCACTGGGAAACTTGGGAGCTGATGGATATATTCACTATCTGAATAGTGGTGATGGTTTCACAGGTGTGTATGTATGTCAAAACTTAGCAAACTCATTAAATTTGCGTCATTTATTATCAATTTTACCTCAATAAAGCAGTTTAGGAGGGGAAAAAACACATTGTTCTTTTTACTAACCACTGACCATGACCCCAGAATATCTGTCCTCACAGTGTGTCTCATCACAGGGAAACCAGGCCAAACAGTTCTTTCCCTAACCAATTTAGTTCTGAGTTTATGCACACTATTAGTAAAACATCACTGAACGAAGTTTTAAGTATCTAAGAGTAACAAATTATTTCTGAACGCCCTACAGTACTTCAGAATACATTTCCATACAAATAAAATGTTAATTACAAAATGTAGCCTGGTAAAAGGATAAAGAGTAAAGGCTCTGGCATCACAGAAACCTGGACTGAATACCATCCTTGGTTCTTACAATTCAATCTAGTCAGGTTGCTGAATCTGTGTCCTATTCCAGATTTATAAAAGGAAAGTGATAATAACAAAGCTACCATTTACTGAAATCGTACTATATGCCAAACACCAAACTAAGCATTTTATCTAATTAACTCATTTAATCCTCCCAATGACTATATACAGTCATGCGCCATATAACATCTCAGGCAATGAAGAACCACATATACGATGCGGTCCCGTAAGATTAGTACCATACAGCCTAGGTGTGTAGTAGGCTTTACCATCTACGTTTATGTAAATACACACTACGATGTTCGTACAACAACAAAATTGCCTAACAATGCAATTCTTAGAATGTGTCCACATCGTTAAGCGATGTTTGAGTATACTGTAAATACCACTATATCCCTATCTCATAGATGGATAAAATAAGTTATAGAAAAATTAAGTAACTTTGAAAGTCACACAGCCAGTAGGTGCAATGGCTATGATTTAAACTCACCTTGCAAAATTATTCTGAGGAATAAACTTGAAAAAGGAAGTAAAATACTATCAGTGTTATAGTATAGTGTAAAAGAGAGAATACCCCCTCTATGCTTTAAAGCAAGCTTCTCTAAAGATGAAAGGAAAAATTTTTTTTAAATATTCTACAAATTAAACTTTTAACTGATTAAGGCTAGTGGTGCGCACTTTACCCAATTTATCCCTAAATCTCAGTATGCAAAATAACTATTATTTTTCTCTGCTTTACTGATGGGGAAAGTGCAATTCTGAAACGTTAAATAACCTTCAATGGCGGCACAGACATTAAGTCTTCTGACAAGAAATGGAGCTCTTTTCAGTTCAGCTTGTTGCCGTCCAAGCCACTCAAAACAACACTCAATATTTTTGCAGAGACCACTCCTTGGAGCATCTTAATCAGTATCTTCCATAATAGCACAGAACTAAAGTTTCATGAATTCTGGACTTAAAACTCTTTGTCCTAACTCATGAGATTTACACTGTTAGCACTTCACAAATGACATCTACACACTAATATAATCCAATGTTCTTCTCACTTATTTCTGGTTTGGGTAAGAAAATTGATGCTCCAATCTATCAAAATACTATTATCAATGAACAAGTAAAAAACAAAAACCAGGATGTAATATTTGTATAACACATTTATGAAGTTCTTTCACATGTATTAAATCCTCACAACTTTCAAAGACAGACACGAACATGACTATCCTCACTTTACAGGGGAAAAAACTGAGATTCAGAGTGCGTAAACACCTCGTCCCAAGTCAGACAGCTAGTAAGTGGCTGAGCTATGGTTCAAATCCAGATGTTCTGACTCTATACTCAGGATCTTCCACACACAAGACCTAGTCTTCTTTCAGAAATAAGCTCATGTATCTACTCCTACAAGAACTCTTCCCGGAAAAAGGTATTAACGCCTCCCTCTCTGCTAGTTATTTTACAGCATCCACACACAGTGAACTGTAACGTTATTTGTTTATAATGTCTCCCTTGCATCTGGGAGCTCATTGGAGACAGAGACCACATCTCACTCATCTCTGTATCATCAGAACCTACCTAGCACAGAGCCTGACACTCACGTTAACTAAATGAATGCATGCATAAATGATTACTTTTGCCTGCTATTAAGACTCTAATCAGCACAATATTTTTTGGAAGCTATAGTTTAAATCACCTGTCAGGAACTACTAAGGGCTTAACAGGGCAGTCATAAAAACCCCACATTTCTTAACGTCTCAGTCATCCAACCACCGTAACAGACAAGTCAAATCTTATACTTACGTTCAAAAAAATCAAATGCACAAGCAGAATATTGATAAAATGTGGTTTTGTAGCATTTGTTTTATGTTATCTAAAAGTTAAAATTGACCAGAAAAGCAATCATAAGGCCCCAACTTCTCCATTTACCACTGTGACCTTCATTCATTCCAAGTGAGATTCCAGGATCTGTCACAAATCAAGTTCTTTCTGAGTATCCACATGTCTACCGTGTACGTAGCTCCACTGACCCAGCTATGGGCGAAGAACAGATGAAAGCTACGTGAGAGTGGGCTGAACACAGGGGAGGTAGGGGGAGGTGTCACAACAGAAAAGCCATTGTATTAAAACTCAGCCTAGAACAACACGGAGTAACATTGACTGGTTGGGAAATTACAGCTGCTAATGGACCAGCCTGAAACTATGGATTCACTCAACAAGAACTTACTGATGCCTGTTCCACGCAAGGTCCAAAAACGGGTTCATGAAAATAAAAGGATGATCGGATACAATCCATGCCCACTGCAAGTGAAGAAGACCAATAAATAATAAATACATGGATAATTATAATCAGGGCAACCCAGAGATGGGGCACCCAATCCCACCCTGGGAAAGAAAGGACAGCTTTCTGCAAAAGGTTAACTCCTAGGCTGAGTCTTAAAGGCTGAGTAGGAGTTAGACAAATTAAAAGTTACAAAGAGACGTCCAGGCCCAGGGAGGAGCACGTGCAAAGACACTGAAACAAGAGGCATGCCAAATCTGAAGAACTGCAAACACAGTAGAGTGTACACTTCATTAGTACTAGAGATAAAATGTGCAAGCTGGGAAGAGAGACAAACAATGAATGACACTGGAGAGGGAGTGAGGGAGCAGATACTGAACTAACTGCCTTATACACACACTAGGGAACCTAGCCCACCCCTCAAAGGTGTTAAGTATTCAACAGGTCCCTGCTAACTCCCATCTAGAAGACTGTGTGTCTACACTGACACCTGGCTGAAGGGCAGGCAGGCTTTCAGATATGCTCATTTATAATGGATACTTGGTTTTCCCCTCCATAACTCCACAGCCTGACCAAAATGTACTGTGACAGCTATAAATCTCAAAAATATGGATGATATTACCACCAATATGAATAAATGCAGAAAAATTTAAAAAACACACTCCTCTTCTGGTTCTGGGGCAGGGTACTATGGAGAAATATTGGATCCTCTCAGTGATGACTGCTATAGTGACAAAAAATTTAGAAATGGGTGTTTCTCACAAGCACTGACATTTTTAATTTAGAAAGAACCATCAACCCCAGTGAACTCTCCAGAACAATCTACCCTGTTTCAACTAGACTACAAAATTTTAAAAGTTGATGGAGAGTCAAGGCCATACCATACCTGCATTGGTTCACCAAGAAATCCAGGCAAAATTAGAGCTTCATTGCCAGGAAGACCAAGTAAAGTACAATCAGAGAACAAATCCAAAAGACAAAACCCAATAAATTCAGTGCTTTATTTCTCTAATAAAAATGCTTTAAAAGCCACAACATTTTTCCTTCTTCTCCCTTTTTTTCTTTTTTTTTTGAGGAAGATTAGCCCTGAGCTAACTGCTGCCAATCCTCCTCTTTTTGCTGAGGAAGCCTGGGCAGAGCTAACATCTGTGCCCATCTTCCTCTACTTTATATGTGGGACGCCTGCCACAGCATGGCCTGCCAAGCAGTGCCATATCTGCACCCGGGATCCGAGCTGGCAAACCCCAGACTGCAGAAGTGGAACATACGCACTTAACTGCTGCGCCAATGGGCCAGCCCCCTTCTTCACATGCTAAAAGTCACATTAAATCCCATAGTTCATTCTAGAAGGATAATATGAACAACAGCTTCCATTTATTGAGTAATCAATATATCCCAACACTGTGGTAAGTCCTTTATATGAATTACCTCACTCAATCCTCACAACTACCTTGGAATTATGTACTACTATTATTGCCCTTCCCTTTTCAAAGATTAAAAAAAATGAGACACAGAAAAGTGAAGTAACTTGCCCAAGGTCTCCTAGCTAGTAAGGGTGGAAAGCCAGGGCAAAATAGATGTACTACCTATTTCTGAAGACATCATTAACAATCTAAGGAAAACTCATCCCATTAGATCTCTTCGATTCCTAAATATCCAAATTATTTAAATAGTTTCACAGAGTTTATCATTAAGAAGACTGACCCTTTCCCCTAGCAACAAATGGTGACCAGACCAAACTTGGTAGTACCAATCTACACAGCCGCCCAGAGGTGTTAGGTTATATCCTACTCTGTAAAAACTGGTTCACTCATTTAGCACTGACTCAATTACACAACAAAAATGTACTAAGCCCTACTAGGTTGCAGGGATCAAGGATACACAAATAATCAAGGAGACGCTGTCCTTGGAAGACAGCATAGCACACAGGAAAAAGGACTCATAGGCTTTGGAGGCAGAAAAGTCTGGGGATAAACCCCACCTTAGTCACTTACTGGCTGGTAGTCCTGAGCCGCCTCCACATCTCTGAGCTTAAGTTTTCTCACGTACAAAATAAAATAATTATGACTACCCTATAGGTTAATTGTAAGTTTAAATAAGATAACACACATAAAGGGTCTAGCACCATGTAAGCAAAATCAATGTCAATTCTTTTCCCCCAGAACTAAGGTTCCAGGCTGTAGGGTGCTGCTGAAAGGTAAAATAATGCTCAGTCCTATGACTTGTCTAGCCTGTCTCTTCCATTCTCCTCTGCCCAACACAGCAAAAAACCAAAGGCATTATAAAACAAGATTACTTGCCTGTGACTTTATCTGCATCTTTTTCTTTTTCTACTGCAAATGCTCCAGCTTAAGGGCAGGAAGACTAAATACACCTAGAAAACCACTTTTATGCACAGCTATACACAGATCTCTAAAGGCCACTTCATACCTTTCCTTCACCACAAAGTGGTGAAGAAGCAGCAACAAGCCCAGTGATTTTCTAACATCCTGACAAATTCGTAAAACTGCTCACTCACCGCTGAAGAGTTTTGATTCTACCAAGCCGAGGAAAAACCAGCTGCATTCATGCTGGCTTTCAAAACAGTACGTTTAGTAAAGGTTTAACAAAACCACCTATTCCCCGAATAAGAAATAAAGCTTGGAAACATAATCATACTAATAAATAAAAACATACCATCTTATATTGAATCAAGGCAGTGACAGCAACTGTAATAGTGTCACTGCATTCTTCATAGCCATGCCAAAAAAAGTGAGCTAGTTTCAGTTTCACTAAAGAATGTTCTTGATGCAGCCACAGAAATTATTAACTTTATTAAATCTCAATCCTTAACTACACATCTTTTCAATATTCTGTAATGAAACAAGAAGTACACATAAAGCACTTCTACATACCAAAGTACCAAGAGTTGTCACAAGGAAAAGCACTAACGCACTTGTGCAACTGAGTTGCAAGCTGAACTAGCTGCTTTTTTCATGGAACACCATTTTTAGAAAGAACGACTGGCAGACAAACTATGATCATTCAGACTTGGATGTTTGGCAGGCATTTTTTCAAAAATGAACAATGTGAGACTCTCACTTCAAGGAAAACAACTGTCAGTATTTGTTGCCAATGATAAAATTTGAGCTTTCAAGTGAAAATTAGAAAAGACTTGTCTGATGAGATTGGTGGTGATATTAACAAATGTGATTTTTTTTACATTTTATAACAGAATGTGTTAACGTTTAGAAGATCCATATAACTCACTGAACCAATATTTTCCTAATGACCAATGCATGATGCTACAAAATCATGCACAGGTGAAGATTCATTCAAAGTAAAAAACAGACCAATTAATTTTAATGTAACAGAGCATGAAAAGCTCACTGATATGGTTTCAGAGTCCGCAAGGCAATGGACCTTTAAGAAACTACCAGTTGTCAAATTTTGGTGTAGTACTGAACAAGAATATCCATAATTAGCTAAAAAGGCAATTAAAACATTCCTCCCTTTTCTAGCCACATATATATGTGGGACTGGATTTTCTTTATACACCACAAACAAAACAACCAATTGCAACAAATTGAACGTAGAAACAGATATGTATTCAGTCAGAAAGTAAAGAGATTTGGAAAAATGTAAAATATTATTCCTCTAATTTTTTTGGCTTGGAATAAAATAGTTATTTTCATTAAAATAAGCTAAAGTTTAATAGGTTTATTTTTTAAATAAATTAATAAATACTTTTTAAACTTCACAGTTTTAATTTTTAATACAGTAAATATTGATAGATATAACTCACAAACAAAAGCTCTTTGGGGTCTTCAATAATTAGTAAGAGTGAAGACACCAAAATGTTTGAGAACTATTGCTATATAGCAACAAGCAAGAAGAAACTGCTCCTACACATAAGAACATAAATGAATCTTACAAAGCTGAGTGCAAAAAGCCAGTCATACCTTATGCAAGTTCATAAACAGGCAAAAATAACCTTTGGTATTGGAAGTCAGATTATTGGTTACCTTGGAGAAAGTGGTAAGGTTCCCTTTCTTGATCTGAGTGCTGGTTACACGTTTTGTGCACTATTTTCTATATATGTTATATATACCTCAATAATATTTCTTTTTAATTTACATTTTCTATATAAACGTATACCCATATACACATCTGCTTCAGGCTCACCTACGGAAGTTCTATCAGCACTGGCTGGGGCAGAACAAGGACATGTCTTTTTTTTAAACAGATCCTCAGGTGATTCTAATGTGTAGCCAAGATACTGCTCATCTAAGTAGGTTGAAAAATACTGATCTAAGAGTTTAATACCAGGGAGCTTTATATACAGTACAGTAAAAAGAACAAGATCTTTGGAGCAAGGCAGATCAGGTTTTTAATAAAAGCTTCTCTTTTCTTACTAGTTATGTAACCAAATACAAGCTACTTAACACGCAGGCCTCAGTTGCTTCAGTTTCCTCTTCTGCAAAATGGGCACAATACTCTATACCCCACAGGTGTAAGGATTAAATTATATAAGGGAGAGAAGGCACCCAACATATTGCCTACCACAGATTGTCAAATATTAGGTCCCTTTTGTCTTTCCATCCTTATCCTCTTCTAGTCCTAAGGCCTAAGACAAATAACCCTCTTAGATCTTGATTTCTTCATCCTTAAAGTGAAAGTAATGCAACATGACCAACTTGTGCACTGCAGATCAAATAAAATAGCATAATTATATTTGCAGAAATACAAATAGCATAATTATATTTACAGATAGGATTTTTGTTATCAACTCAAAATAAAAGAGGGAGGAGGACATGTTAGAAAACTAGGATAAGTAGAAAAATTATAAAGTAGAGGCTAGAAAAAATGAGCATCAGCAGAAACTGTCAAGCTTGAAGGACATGATCAGAAGGCAAATCAAGATCATAATCTTGAGTCAGCCAAAGATTGAACTTTACTGTGAAAAATATATCAGCCCAGGTTCCGTCAAAATGTCTGTATCTAAGAAAAAGCACAACCATAAAAAAGGCATATTCTGAAAAGACTCAGACACGTGCCTAAATGGGGGAGGAGGGGGGTTGTATTGGAGCTTTGTGAACAAGGTGTTCTTACAGCATCTTCATAAAGAGATCAATGGCTCATTTAATAAAATGTTAAATTTCTAAATAAACAGAGTATTTTGACAAAAAAAGATTCTGTACAATTGTTTTCAATACTAGAGATACGCATAACTGCCCAGGGAACTAAATTTTATAATAAAAGAACAAGGAATACGAACTTGCTTTAGTCTCTTTGCTCTTCAATATTCTACAATTCAAGTTGGATTTCTACAACATACCAGGGATTGTCAAGCTATGGCACACACATGGCCTGTTTCTGTATGGCCTGTGAGCTAAGAATGAAACAAAGGAGGAGGGAAGGAGGGAGAAGATGGGAAGGAGGAGGAGGAGGAAAAGAAGAAGAAATAACAGAGACTATACGTCGCCCACAAAGCCTAAAATATTTTTTACAGAAAGCATTTGCCAACCCCTGAGCACACCATCTTTCTGTCTTCTAATCTGAACTTTCTGCTATACATACATCATCATCATCATCATCATCATAGCCTTTACCAATCCAATTAAATTCTAAATTCCATTCTAAATAAATAAGAACCTACAGCTGGAAAACACATATCACCTTACTTCTCATTAGAATTATCATGCTACTGGTTTGTCAGCTATCCTTACTAGGGTCAGTTCAAAAACTAATCACTCACTACTTGCAAGGCACCCTCCAAGAGCTAGGACTATAAACATGATTAGGACACAGTCCCTGAGCCTAAAAAAATTATAGTTAAGGAGCAGACAAAAGTTAATTTTCCTGAAACAGGGCAAGTACTATAAGAGAGGCATGTATTGGTTGTTCCTAGTGAACAAAACAAGGGCACTTATGACAACCTTAAGCATTCTGAAAGGTTTCTTAAAGGAGATGCACTCAACCCAGAGGGATAAATAAAAGGAGACACAGCATGAGCAAAGGTGTGAACCTGCAAGATTATCTATAGAAAAGACACGTGCTCAGTATTACCAGTGATGGGAGATTAGGCAGGAGGAACACTAGGGACAGGTCACAGAAGGCCTCATGTGTCAGACTAAGGAGCTTAGACTTTAGAGCCAACGAAGGGATTTAAGCAGGGGAGTGACTTGGACATATACACCTATTGGGCAGATGTTCTAGCTGCTGGGTGGAAGATAAGTTCACTACACAGGTGGTACAGAAACCAGTTTGAAGGCTACTGCACTCGTCCAGGTGAGATTAGGGTCTGAGCTAAGGTGTTAATAGTAGGAAAGGGGAGATGAAGCCCAGAAATATTTAGAAAGATTTATTTTTGGCTATGAGAGATAAGGGAGAAGAAAAGACTAATGGCACAGAATCGTATCTTGGATGACTGGACGGATGGCAGTGCCTTTAAGTTAGGACAAAACTACAGGAAGAGGGGCTGGCCCCATGGCCAAATGGTTAAGTTCACGTGCTCCACTTCGGAGGTCCAGGGTTTCGCCAGTTCGGATCCTGGGCGTGGACATGGCACCCACCGCTCATCAAGCCACACTGAGGCGGCGCCCCACATGCCACAACTAGAAGGACCCACAACTAAAAAAATATACAACTATGTACTGGGGGGCTTTGGGGAGAAAAAGGAAAAATAAAATCTTAAAAAAAAATACAGGAAGAGATGATTTTAACTTTGTGGGGGGGGGGTTACTAACTGGCGTAAGTCAGAAGAAGTAGATGGGGAAAATCAGTTGTCTTGGACCTACTGAATTTGAGGGTCACTGAACCGGGTGAATGTGGGTGGCCAGCAGCCAGTGAGATAGATAAGTCTGGAGCTCAGGAGAGAGCTCTGAGCTGGAGATGGATTTGAGAGTCATCAGCATACAGGTAGCAGTTAAAACCAACAGAGTGGGCAAAACCACTCAAGGAAAGAATCTTAACAAATCCAGTGAGCTAAGGAGCCAAATCTAAGGAATATCGACATTTACTGAGAAAGCAGAAACAATAAAGATCTCTTCTTAAATTTCAGCCAGTTAGTTTAACAGCTTCAAAAATCTCTTCCATGGGGTCAGCCCCGTGGCCGCGTGGTTAAGTTCGCATGCTCCGCTTCAGCAGCCCAGGGTTTTGCCGGTTCAGATCCTGGGCGCAGACATGGCACCACTCATCAGGCCATGCTGAGGCGGCGTCCCACACAGCACAAGCAGAAGGACCCACAACTAAAATATACAACTATGTCCTGGGGGGCTTTGGGGAGAAGATTAAAAAAAAAAAAAAAAAAAAAAGACTGGCAACAGTTGTTAGCTCAGGTGCCAATCTTTAAAAAAAAAAACCAAAAAACTAAGAGGGAAATGACGATGTGTGTGAGGATAATGAAGAGCAAACATTGTATACTCCATTCTCCACTTCAATGAAGCCCCAACTGTTTCATTTTGAGCTAGCCATCACAACTAATGTGGAACCAGGTCCCATAAATTTACTACGAGAAAGTCCTCTAGCATCTTCTCCATCCCACTGTATCCAACAATCTTCAAGTTTCAAGGGAGAAACTGTGAACTGATCTTCATGTATTCCTCCTCCACTGGCAAAAGAACCCTTCAGAAAGGCAATAAACCAAATATGACAAGCTTTTTACCTCCTGTAGGGTGCCCTGATGCAGTTTTGTAAACTAAGAGGGAAAAAAAAAACCTTAACATTTAAATAGTCCTTTACAGTTTAAAAAAGTATTTTCACATTTATTATCTCATTTGTGCCCCATTTTACCAATTAATAAACTGAAGCTCCAACAGATGATTAATGAATTTGGATTTCAAATCTCTTAGACAAAAAATTCTTGGTGTTTAGATTGCTAAACTGCTATGTATAACTGAGGACTTCCTATTCATGGTATGCTCTGTACATCAGATGACAGACCCTCCTCCACAGTCAGGTGAGGACCAATGTACCAGGCTGCCTTTCTGCAAAGAGAAAGATGCACAAAATTTCTCACCAAAAGAATTAAGTGACTGCCAAAACATGACATGAAGCTCTAAGCTGGTATAACAAAGAATTAGTATCTAGTAAATAAAGAACTCCTGCCAATGAGAAAAAAGCTCTAAGACAGTGCTCTTTCACAGCCCACAAAGGCGGCTAATACTCCCCATTCCTTTTTCCAAGTATGATTGAGCCACATCTGGATAATCTGATCATCCATAAACACAAACTGGCTTCCTCTTGCTATCTAGACTATGCACGTATGTATGTATAGACATGCATGCATACATACATATACTGAAGAATACATATATTTATGCATATATAAATAAGAAGTGTTGGGGCCAGCCCCATGGCCAAGTGGTTAAGCTCACGCGCGCCTCTTCGGCGGCCCAGGGTTTCACCAGTTGGAATCCTGGGCGCAGACATGGCACCGCTTGTCAGGCCACGTTGAGGCGCCATCCCACATGCCACAACTAGAAGGACCCATAACTAAAATATACAACTATGTACCAGGGGGTTTTGGGGAGAAAAAGAAAAAATAAAATCTTTAAAAAAAATATATAAGAAGTGTTGCTGGGTAATAGGACTATAGACAATAATTTTGCTTCCTTTCACATTTTTATATTTTTCAATTTCTACCATAAGCATATGTTACTTTAGTGGTGGAAGAAATAAAACTCTTGTAAAGTTAAAAAATAATAAGAATAAATAAGAATAAAGCAAATCATACAAGAATACTTATACTATGGTTCTATTTATATTAAATTGCAAAAGTAAAAAACATTGTTTAGGGGCCGGCCCCGTGGCCAAGTGGTTAAGTTCCTGCGCTCTGCTTCGGCGGCCCAGGGTTTCACCAGTTCGAATCCTGGGCACAGACATGGCACCGATCATCAAGCCATGCTGAGGCAGCATCCCACATGCCACAACTAGAAGGACCCAACTAAAAATACACAACTATGCACCGGGGGGCTTTGGGAGAAAAAGGAAAAATAAAATATTTAAAAATATATATATTATATTGTTTAGGATATGCACTTTTTTGGTAAAACTATAAAGAAAAGCAAGAGAATGATTCACACAAAATTCAGGAAAGTGGTTACCTCTGAGGGAGAGAGGACGGAGATTCAATTAGGCGGGGAATCCCAAGAGGCTTTACAGGTACTAGAAATCTCCTTTTTGTTAAGCTGGGTAGCAAAAATATAGGTCTTCAATTTATCATTCTTTAAATTGAAGATTTATGTTATATGTACTTTTATACATATGGCTTATTTCACAATTTAAAAACAAGACATAAACAGGGTTGAGGAATCAGATTTGGAGGCTGTAACTCAGACTCTTTCTTTCACTTATTGACTGTGTAACCTTAAGCAAGTCATTTAACCTCTCAGAGCAGTTTTTCCTCTTATTTTACAGATGAGGAAGCGAAGAGCTAACATATGTTTAGCACTTTACTGTTTAAAGCTCCTAGACTACAGTACAAATATGCAAATACGCAGATAAACTATGAGATGATAATACAAAGTAATACATTCTTAATAAATAATAGAACATCACAGTGCTAAGAATTCAATGGTAGGACACACAAAGCTATTCACATTCTAGTCTCTTCCTGTCTAAAACTAATGGCAACAACTAATATTTTTTAATGTGTACTATGTAATACACTGTGTTAAATGCTTTCCATGGATTATTTTGTTTAATCTTCAAACCAGCCTTATGACATTAGTTCTCTTATGCCCACTTTACAGATGAGACCATTGTGCCCAAGGTCACACAGCCAGTAGTAAATGGTGGACAGACTTCAGAACCCACACCCTTCACCACATTAGTTCTGCCTCACTTATCTCACTATATTTAAATCATCTATCCCTCCCACAACACTGAAAGCTCCTTGACAACTGTTTTTGTTCATTTTCATTTCCCCTGGCACTTAGCAGGCAATAAGTAAATAAATATTGAACAAATATTTCGTATATGTACAGTGTTTTCAGGACATAAAGTTATTTCAGGACATGAACTGATTGGTTCCCCTTGACAGCCTTATAAAGTATGAACTTGTTTTGTTTTTTGCCCATTTTAACCATAATTAAGTGTACAATTCAGCTGAAGTAAGTACATTCACAATATCGTGCGCCCATTCCCACTAAGTATGAAAGGTTGTTAATGACTTCTCTGAACTCACTCAGCTATCAAGTGGTAGGATGGGGATTTAAACCCAGGACTCTCGACCCCTAAATTCACAAGTTATTCATTCCATCAAGGTGCCTGTCTACCAATACCTCCATCAGCTCTCCTTCTCATCAGGACATCGGGGGAATCAAACGAGGTAAAGACACTAAAACAGTCTACGTACACTTCTACTGCAGGGGTGACCACAGCTGTGAGGGAAAAGAATCCACCAAGACATTTCTCTCAGGTGATTAATTTTCATTTTGAGCTTTCAAAAGCTGACTTTAATATAAATATCCCACCTCTAGATGAAGCCTGCAGATCCACAAAAGCAATGTCTGGACCCCAGAGTAAAGTTATGAGGAGAACTGCTTACATTAGTTAGATTACACTCTCATCAAATTACAGGTAACTGCTCAAACCTGATTTTTATTATAATACAGAAAGCTTCCTCATAACAAAACACTTTCAATTGCAAGGATAAGTCCAACCTGGCATCATTCTCCCCATTTTGGAATTGTTAAAAAAAAATTCTAAATATCG
Organism: Equus quagga; assembly: GCF_021613505.1. Classification (NCBI taxonomy): domain Eukaryota; kingdom Metazoa; phylum Chordata; class Mammalia; order Perissodactyla; family Equidae; genus Equus; species Equus quagga. The sequence goes on from NC_060280.1 coordinate 28,383,478, forward strand.
GGTATTTTTATGTGCTCAACTGTGAAAGCCAAGGAAAGAGGTTTGCTTATGAGCTGAACTCTGAAGCTTGAACAAAAAAAGAATTATTTTGATCCTACTGGTGCCAATACTATCCCCTTTACATCCCTCCTCAATTTTTTTCAGTCTGAGCTCTAATCAACAGCCTCTTCATGTTTAACATATCATAGTTAATGCAATTAAGTCCTGAAAACCGTTTTCCTAAAGATGTTTCCTCCATTCACACTCCTCTCTACCTTCCAGCATCACCACTCTGCCATAAGAATGAGCATATCATTAAGCTTTAAATAAAATTTCTGATGAAGAGACGGAGATATTGTTCTGTAGTTAGTGCCGAGTGCCACATCAACAACATCCCCTAAAAAAATAAAAGATGATGCTCTATACTTTATTTATCCACATCTGACAGAATTCCGACCACCTGAATTCCTTTAGAAGAAAAGTCAATCTATAGAAATACGGTCCAATTACTTTAAATTTTATCAAGTAATGTCAAAAGAGAATCAAATGAAAAACTCCATCAATACCAAACCATCTCACCAATGAATATTTATGACATTTCCATATTTCCTGTCTTCTCTCTGTTTACATAAAGCGGTAGTGCCAAGATTCATCTCAGGATTATTAGCCTGCAATACAATGATGGGCCTAATTGCCTTGCAAACCAGGACACCAATAAATGGAGTCTTCAAGCAATCAATTTAAAGATGAGAAAAAAAAAAGCCCTAAGCTCTTTCTGCATACATGCACGTTGCCTGACTAGGAAATAAATTCAGCCTCATATTCTTCAGTCTCATTCATCGGTTCTCAAGCAAGCCATGCTCCCTTAACTACCTCAAGCTCATCAAACCTATTTAACTCCAAATTCCAGAACCAATTTTTAAATGCACCAGGGGGAGGAGAGAAAGGAGCAGACAGACATCATAGAGAAAGGTATCTATCACATTCCAGCTTGATGTTCCCCACCTTTAGTTGGAGAGTGGCTTTCTCCCCCCAACTTTCTTTTTATGATATATAAATAATAGAAGACACTCTCCCCTCCTTAATTCTACCTTAACTGAGGCCCCTCTCAACTTTACCCTTTGGGTTGATTTGCTTCCAAATATGATACTGATATAAATGAAACAGAAAGATTAAACTAACAGCTTAAGATGTCCTCTAGGAAAGAGAATCTTTAATGTACCTTCTCCCCTGCAAAGTCCCCTGTCTTACTGTCCCTGCCCCAACCACAGCCTCCATCCAAAGCTGTCCATTTAAGTCCAACCCCTAACCCTGTTGTGTCTCTTGGAGGCCATCCCAAACCTTCCTCTCCAGAATCATCCAATCCACCTCTTCCCAGCACTGCTCACTGCCCCTCTCCATCCTCTCTGCCCCATCCATACCAACAACTCCATGTCTCCCACCCCTTAAATAACCTCTCTGCCACTTTACCATTAGCAACCACTTCTCCAATCCCCTAAGTTCATCTCAGACATTCCTTCAAAACTCCCACTGCCACCTTAGCCAAGGGACATTTTCTTCAAGATACCATCCCCCAACCTTGCTCACCACCTGCCACTATTCTTTCAGTGAATCCAGCTCAGCAGCATCTTCTGTGCCCTCTGCCTTGACCCTGCACCCAGGGAGCCACCATGCCCCTTCCCGTTGTTCTAAGACCACCCTAAATCTTATCTCACTGACCCGCCCCCCACAATTTCAATCCTTGTCTGCCCATTTGGGGCCTAACTTCTAATTTATCCCCCTCCTGCCAGCTCACCATCACACTCTCCTCACTGAAAGTCAGACCCCCCCCCTGCCCCCAGCTCCTGTTCCAATCTCCAAAAGCACTCCCAGGAAAACCCCAAATTCTACCCCCTTTGCTCTCCTAACCCACGCTATTCCATAAGTCTCCACCAATTCCACCACCCCCAGACGGCAAACGCCCACTTCAAGCTCAGGTCTCAACCCATGCCAAGCCCTTTACCCCCAGCTCCTACCACCTCACTTAGCCTGCCCCAGGTCCACCCCAAATTCCACCCGATTGAATTAACCCCCTCCAGGGTCCTACCCAACCCTGCAAGTCCACTCTCCATTGAAATCATCCCTCTACCCTGCATCCGGCTCGGATCCCAAGCTGTCAAGTGCTCCAGGCCAACCCCAAATCCACCACCCTCATCCAGGCCCCTCCCCCATTAAAAGCCATCCCACTCCAGTCTCATCCTCCATCTCACCCAAAACCATCCCAAATTCCAACCCCCCCCCCCCCCCCCCGCTCCTGTCCCAGGTCCGGTCATTCCCCATTAAAAGTCCCCTTCCCTTGTCCCCCCCGAAACCCGCTTGGGTCCCACCCTCACCCCACCCCCAGCCCGCGCCTGGACAAGTATCCCCTGCCAGCCCGCCGTTCCACTGCGACCTCAACCCCCTTCCGCCAACCCGCGCGGGGGCTCTGCAGCCCCCACTCTCATCTTCCCCAGTACCACCCGCCCCGGCTCAGAGCGAGCGGACCCGCGGGGGGGGGGGTCTCCTCACCGACGAGCCGCTGCAGGCGAAAACGGCGGCGGCGGTGGCCGAGGCGACGATGCCCTTGTCTTCTCTGGAGGCTACAGACGCGACGCTCTCGCTCCCTCGCCCGTGTCCAGTAAGGTGGCGGATGGCGCGCAGGGACCGGGAGCCTCCTCCTCAGCGAGTCGGCTCTGAATCCTCTGCAGTAGCCGCCGAGGAGCCCGACGGGTGGGGGAGGGGGCTCTCGGCTGCGGGCGAGGGAGGAGGAGGCGGAGGGAGGGGGCGGGGGACCGCTGAGAAGGGCGGGGAAGGAGGAGCCGGTGCGGCGCCGCGACACGTCCCACAGCCTCAGTGCGCCGGGACCACAACTCCCGGCATGCCCTGCTCCGGCCCGCGCGCAGCCCGCGCCACCGGCCTCACGCCCAGTGCGAAGGGGCCGCGCCCTCCGAGGTCACGGACAATGGAATAAAGCCTACCATCCGCGGGCTGCTTTTGTAGACTCAAAGACCCCTTGTGAGGGAAGTTAAGTCACCGTGCGGCCCCATCCCGAAGTGGTGATGTTCGCAGCGTCCCCAACCACTTTACGTGCGCGCGCGCACTCACCCCCACGCATTCCGCCCCCTCAGCCTCCGCCCGCTGGACTACATTTCCCAGCGTGCCCATAGCCTCCCGCCCTCCTTCCGGCCTGTCTCAGACCTGGTACTACAGTTCCCAGGGAGTGTGGTTTCTGCGAAATGCTGGGAGATGCAGTTCTCAGTTCTTCCTCCATGTTAAGAAAAAGAAGTGAAAGAGGAAAAAGCCGACCCACCGAGGACAGGCTTAGATGGGCTAGATCACCTGTGAGTCTCTACTCTCTTCGCCATTCCGGCTGCCACTCTCTCACACCAGAACTAATGCAGCAGCTTCCTCCTGGCCTCCCTACAAACCTGAAGACGATTTGGCAATTTGAATCCACATATACAAAGGGCATCCTTCTTGACTCAGCTCCATTACTTTTAAGAATTTACCTTAAAAAGATAACCGAACAATTTGGAAGAGATGAATGCACAAGGTTGTTATATGAGGTTGTTGATTACAGAGGGAAAAACGTAAATGTTCATCAATAGGGGGCTGGTTAAATAAATTATATATTCCAACAATGCAGTACTAAGCATCCATTTAAAGTAATGATGTAGATCTATTTACTGACATGAAAAGCTATTCACAATTTATTCTCTAGGGAAAAAAGTTGATTACAGAACAGCATGTTTAGAATGGTGAAATTTATGTGAAGTTTGAGACAGTATCGTATAAGCATAGAGAGTTTTAAGGAAAGAGGTTCCCCAAAATATTCTCTATGAGTATCTTGGAGTAAAGGGTGTCAGATTTCAAGTGATTTCTATTTTCATATTACCTGAATTATTTAAAGGAAGCACATAATTTTTTAAGCTATAAGACTTCTGAAAAAATATAGTTTCCAAATCCAGCTACCTCTCTTTGCTGCCTAAAAGCTTTCCATGGCTTCCTATTGCCCTTGGTGATGCTCCAGGACTAGGCCTGTCTGGTTTTTCTGTGAGCTCAACAGTTCCACTATTAAAACAAATAATGGTGGTCACTTAAAATTCATAAAAGAACGTTAAGTTAGTAGGGAAGATTTTCTCAGTTTTTATTGTCCCTTCTCAAATTTTTCCTTCTTCTGGCATTTCCACACCTGATTCCTCCTGTTCTGCTCATTCTTGAAACTGAAGCCAAAGTCTTACCTTCGCTAGAACATATTTTAGGCACACTGATTTTCCTTCTATCTAAATTCTTAGAGCAACGGTTTCTAATCTGCGGGCCAGAGATCACTGTGGGGAAGGGGAGTGAAGAGGAAGGAACAAAGTTATCGTGAAAGGTCTACAAAGCTCTACTTAAACAAAGCGTTGTCTATAGACTGAATAAATGTCTTACACTTAAAAAACTTTTTTCTCCTTTTGTGTCCAGCTCTCCTAGAAAATGGAATATCATATCAGATGATCTCTGATTTAGCATAAATCCTGTGTTCGATTACAGTATTTAGATTTTATATGTCATTATTCCTTGGTGTTCTGCAAGAAAGACCAGAACATTCAAGCTCCACTAGCCAGCCCACTGGAGAATCACAGGCCTACTGGAGAAAGCCCAGGTTGCCTAGCTCAGGGGTTAACTTGGGCCACAGTCCTGCTTCAGCCGATCTCTTCAGCTTCACCCCACCTAAACCTGGTTACACTCCTATCCCTTGACTCATTTTCCCCAAATATAGCAGGCACTGTCATTTTCAAACTGCCTATCTTGTTTTTCATCCTGTTCTCCCAGCCTTAAAATCCCAGCACAACTCCTCCCCGCCTCCCTACTCTCCCCCCATCCCCGCCCCACCACCTGCCTAAAGCCTAGCCCCTCTGCCTTTTCTGAGAATAGTTAAGAAAAGTGCCTATGACATGTTGGCTATGTCCCTTCCCCTCTCTGAGGGTTGCATTGGCCATCCCTTCTTCTAACTTTGTTCACTCCTCCTCCTCCATTTCCCCACTTCCACTGTCAGAAAGTGGAGGCTGGGAGGTCAAAATTAGAAGGGGTCTGGTCTGTCCAGCAAGTAAAGCATTATCTGAGCTAGGGAAATAGGTATGAGGAAACTTACTGGACTAGGAATCTGGGAATCAGATCCTAAATTAGACCTTGCATTGAACTTGCTGAGTGTCCCTTAACTTTTCTGAACCTCAGTGTTTATGTCTGTAAAATGGAAGGAATGATTCCTAACCTCTCACCTCATAAGGTTATTAGGAGAATCCAATAAAACAATGGGTATGAAAGTGCTTTGAAGACTGTAAAGTGCCCCTTATAGTCCAAACTATTCATCTGAGAATTCTTTTTCCAAATCCCTGCCAAATCTTGGCATGTAAACTTTTTACTGCAGCTTATATTCTTACTAATGAATTTTTAAAGTATTTAAGGAACTAACTCCATTAAGCCAATCTAATTACTTGATAAATTTTCTATGTAACACAGCCAAACAATTTCTCACTTTTCTAGATTTTTTCTATGTTGAATTTTCTTCAAGATATATTCTTTATCAGTTTTCCAAGAAAGATTTGATTCATCAAACAATTGCCTTTTATCTTTATCAATGTTTACTGATCACTGCTTCAGCTGTTATGAAATTTCTAGTCATTATTTCCATCAAGTCCACCTTTTCCTGGGAGCAATTTGAGCCATTGTGAGTTTTATTTTGTGTTGAATACTTCTACCAAGTGGAATTTTCCCAGGGGTCAACTTTGCAATGTTCAATGTTACCAACAAAGATGGGATCATTCAGTTTGCTTTTCCATCCATAATAAATTTTTACCACGTGTAGTTTTAGCCATTGTCAGTTTTATTTTGTGTTGATTATGTCTACCACATCCAATTTTTTCTGCAACCCAACCAAAACAAACTCAGGGTCAAAATAGCAGTGTCAAAACGCTATCCATTGCCTATTACTATCTGATTAACTTGGACTGTGAAATGGTTTTGTCCTAGCTATGTTAATGAGCTGGCTTCGAGCTCTCTTTCAGAGCATCTCGTTGGGAACCTTGGCACACGTGTGTGGGCTGGAGTATTTAAGAATTGCTTTAGAATTGCAGGAAAATGGACGTTAGAGACGATGCTAGGAGAACTGATCTTTAAAGAGCCAGGTGCAGTGCTGATGTCTAAGATCCATTATCTTTAATCCTTTAGCCTAAACTTCTTTCACATGCCGTTTTATAGTGGAGGAAATTGACACCCAGAGAGAGGAAGAACTGGCCAAGTTAGGATCAGAAACCAGACCCTGGTTTAATTCTCAGTTAGTGCAATTTGAATGATTATACGTTCCTAAGTTATCTAATTTAATTTTTTGACTTTTGCAATCATCTTGTTGGAAAAATTAAATTATAATTTTTGAGGTTAGCTGAGATACAAAACAAGAGAAATACTCATGAATATAAACAAAGCGTTCTTAAAGAGACTTTTGTGACAGCAAATGAGGCAAAGAGTACGAAAATGTTTTGTAAATGACCCAAACCTGGGCAAATGGAAGTTACTGCCATTTGTGATGAAGGCTGTGATATAAACCTGTTAGGCCAGGTTGACAGACTGCTAGAAAACCGATCACACACACTAACATTCAACAGATGGGATTCAAATGCCCACCCTAGTATTAATTCTAATAGCCAATATTCGAGGAATAAGACTGCATACTGCCTATCCTTTTAAGACCAAATTCAGACATTAGGAAGCCTCACCTGACCCCCAGTTACGTGAGGAGCCCACTCACCGCCATAGCCTGCTCACCCCGTATGTCCATTGTCTGTTTACTGCCCTCAAGGATAAGGACCAGTGTGGTCTGGTCCATCTCTGTGGCCCAGAGTGAGTTCAGCTTGGAGCTTCCAACGGAGTAAGGTTTCAATAAATGGTGGTTGAATTAATCAACCAATCAATCAATTGGCATGACAAGTATATAGACTATATAGATAATCAGTTAAAACGACAAGGGAAATACCTCAATAATGCTGGGGAAAAACATTTTTTTAATGACCAGGGAAAAGTGCATGTTAGGTAAAGTTAAGGGGAAAAGTAAATCACAAATGAATCTGCACGAACTGAGTACAGCTAGCAAAGCTCCCGTGCAGCAGCAGCAGTCTGAGGAGAGAACCTTTATGTCCTGGGTTCAGATCCTGCCTCAGCTAGGATTGGGTGTCCTCAGTCAAGTTGGTCCCCTCCTGCACCTGTTTCCTGGCTGACCTTGCAGAACTCCCAGGGCAGATAAAAGACTTAATTAAAGTACCAGATGCTTTGCAGCTTTGCACGGTGTGAAGAGCTGACAGAGGTGAGGGTTGTTACTGACAAAGTTCCGAAGTGAACTTGGAGAGAAGTTTACATTTAGGCGATCCTTTATATAAAGCTACTCAAGTTCATAAACCCCCCCAAAAAAAGCATGCTAATTACAATGAGTTGAATTGTGTCTCCCAGAAAGATACGTCCACGTCCTAACCCCCGTACCTGTGAATGTGACCTTATTTGAAGGTAGGGTCTTGGCAGTTAAGAATCTCAGAGTGAAATCAATGCTCAATTTAGGTGGGCCATAAATCCAATAAGTGGTGGTGTCTCTAAGAGAAAGGAGAGGAGGCTAGAGACACAGAGACCCCAGCGGGAAGGCCATGTGAAGACAGAGGCAGAGATGTCAGCTCCAAGCCAGGGAACACCAAGGCTTGCCAGCAGCCACCAGAAGCTAAGAGAGAGGCATGGAGGGGTTCTCCCTCAGAGCCTCCAGGAGGAACCAACCCTGCCCACCCCTTGCCTTCAGACTTCCGGCCTCTCGACTGGGAGAGAATGAATTTCTCTTGTTTTAAGTCACCCAGTTTGTGGTAATTTGTTAAGGCAACTCTAGGAAACTAATATGCACATTAAGTTGGAAACCCAAGTAATTAAGTAATTAGCAAATATATTAAGTCCCCTAAATAGATTCACGGAAGTATATTTTGGGAATTGTTTATCAGTTCCATTTAATTTGTCATCTCTACCAGCAGCTATGGAAAATTGGTATTAACATCCGCTGTCTTTGAATCTGTGCCTTTGCTCTTTTGAACCCTTATTGCACTCTTAGTTCTTGCCCTGTCTCCCCGGATGGCCCATACTTCAAGTTAGCATGAAGAACTCTGGTGTCATACGAAGTGCACAGACATAGGGAGGCCAGATCTGTTCTCATATCCCAGCTCAGGCTCTTAGAGGTTATGACCCTGGGAAAATCATTTCTCCTTGGTGGACCTTCCTGTCCTCAGCTGTAAGATGTGACCAGCATTACCTCCTTCACAGGGTGAAATGAGTTAGTTCATGGAAAGCCCAGTGTCTGCCCCAGAAGTTTCATAACTTTGCCTCGTCCAGGGAGCAAAAGAGGTCTTTTCATTTTCTTTTTTTCCTTTCTTTCTTCCTTTCCTTTTTTTTTCTTTCTTTCTTTGTGAGTGATGTTTGGATGGTGGGGGAAGGGGAGTAGGAGCCACCAATTTTCACTTCAACTAGAAGGTGGAAAAGCCTTCCAGGAAAGAGTAAGAACAAAGGGGCTTTTATTCCCCAAAGAGCTGAGGGTCCTCTGGCTGGGGTCTATGGACCCTCATGGAAGAAGATGGACGTTGTTGGATATTATTCATTATTCTTTCAGCTTAAGGTACTGACCGCAGATCCTTTGCCGATGCCAGAGCTCAGGGGTGAATCGAACATGGCCTTGTCCCCAAGGAGCTCACAGTCGAGGGGAGCACACTGGCATACAGTTACATCCCAGTGTCATCAGTGCCATAGTGGAAGAAAGCAAGGGGGGCCCAGAGGGAACACCTAACCCAGGCCAAGAGGTCAAGTATAAGCACTGCATTGCCACCTGCAGATTCTCCTCAAGACGCTAAAAGCTCCATGACGGCCAGGATTTTTGTCTTTTTTTTTACTGCCGTATCCCCAACACAGTAACAGTGCTAGGCACAGAGTAAGCACTCGGTAATATTTGTAAAGTGAATGAATATAAATTGTCACATTACACCAGACCTCCTGCCCCTACAAAGCCTTCTCCAACTGCCCAGCCTCTCAGTTTTATTTCATATCTATTCATTCATTTATCGAGCTTTTCCTAAGTCCCCACCTTTTACCAGATATTATACTGGGTTCTGGGTTCTGAGTCGTGAGCCAAAATACATAAGATTTCATGAAACTCACAGTCTAGGGAAAGAAAAAATTTCCCTATGTAACCCCCATGCTCCTTCAGCCCTGGCCCAGCTCGGCTGTGCCCTGTGTTGATGTCCCCTTAGCTCAGCCTCAGGTTCCCGGAAAGCACCAGGTTTCATTCAGAAGAGGAGAGGTGGGTCCTCCCCCCAGCACTGTGCTGTCCACAGTCACCTGGGCCCCAAGGCAGTTGGGGCTCTTGTACCTGGAGCCTCAACGAGGCCCTCCTCCAGCTTCTGACTTGGCCCTGCTAACCTCCTCCAAGGATCACCAGCAAAGCAAGCCCCTTGCGCTGCCAAAGAAATGAGGCTGCCCTGCCCAGTGGCTCCTGCAATGCTGCCCGGGGCTGGGGATGGGTGAGGGGCATGTGAGGGGTCACTGGGACTCTAGTCACCAAATTCCATTCTGGACTGAGGTCCTTTGGGAAAGGTTACTGAAGCAGAGACCCTTGTACTATTCTGTGAAGGATGAGGAGGAACTCAGCAGACAGTGAAGGGGCCTGTAGGGGGCAGAGGAAGCACTCTCTGAGTTCAGGAAACTTCAGTCAGGGGTTCTCAACCTTTTTTGTTCCATTTTTGATCCTTTAGGCAGGCTGGGGAAGCCTATGAATCCCTTCTCAAAATAGTGATGTTAAGTGCATAACATAAAATACATAGGATTGCAAAAGAAACCATTTCTATTGAAATATAGCTATCAAAATATTTTAAAATCTGATCAGTAGGGGGCTGGCCCCGTGGTCCAGTGGTTAAGTTTGCGTGCTCTGCTGCAGGCAGCCCAATGTATCGTTGGTTCAAATCCTGGGCGGGGACATGGCACTGCTCATCAAACCATGCTGAGGCGGCGTCCCACATGCCACAACTAGAAGGGCCCACAACGAAGAATATACACCTATGTACAGGGTGGCTTTGGGGAGAAAAAGGAAAAGAATAAAATCTTTAAAAAAAAAAATCTGATCAGTAATATATGTTTACTAATGAAATGACAAGATCTCACCGCCAGTTTAATAACCGCCACAATTTCAAAGTAGTGATGGACACAAACAATATTTCAAAATATCTGCGAGAACTGTAATGTGATGTGGAAACATCTGTGATTTCTGTTACTGATAAAGTCGCAGGAACTGCTAATTCTACTTGAGTTGTAACCTATATTCAAAGTGGAAGGAAATGCGAAATTTCTGTGAAGATTGAGGAATATGAAAATGTCACTTTCCCATCCAAGATCACAGACCCCTGAGTCCTCTCCATGGACTCCCAGATAGGCCCCAGTCTTATGAACCTCTCTCTCTCAAGTAGTTGGATGCAGAGTATGTGGGAAGGGATGACAAAGAGTGGGAGTTTGTGTCTATGACAGTAATTTTTAACGGAGTGAGGGGCTGAAGACATAGTGGGATGCAGTTGGCGGAGACTAAGGAGCCAAACTGAATTCCAATCCTCCTCCCCTTCTCCATCCTCGCTCCACCCCAAGCCATCTGATCTTGGGTAAGTCATTTCACCTTTCTGCAAAATGTGAATATTCACACACACCTCACAGGGTTGTCATGAGAGTCTAATGTAAATTTCTCTTCAACCCTAAAACTCTGTACAGAGACAAGTATTTTGCATTTTGTTTTGTTTGTTTAGAACTGTATCATTTTGGTTCTTTATGAAAGAAGAAAGCTCCAGAAAGGTTGGCAAGAAGCATTTGTAGAGGGCAGCGATGAATGGAGCAGAGTGGACAAGATCAGGTGAAGGAGAAGTTGTCTCAGGATGGAGCCATCTTAGCACTTCTCAGAGAATACACGTTAGGTGAGCAAAACAGTGCAGAGACAGCAGGACTGAGGCAGGAAAACCTCCAGAAGGGAAAAGTCTGGAAACCAGGGCACCCATGAAGGCCAAGTTCTGCCCAGATACCTATGGCCTGCTAATCGTTATCGATGAAATCCAAGAGGGGGAAAAGTCCTCAGAATAGGCTAACAATCACCTATGTACCCACTAGTCAGCTCTCATTGTGATCTTAAGGGCGGTGGTTCTTTTTTTCTCTAATTTTAGAAAGTCTTTATATGTTGTGAACAATCGCCCTTTGTCAGTAAAACTGATCTCAAAGAGAAGGAGAACTCGGTGCTCCTAGACCAAATCCATCCCTTCCAGCTCTCATATTTTCTTCTAGGCATTTTGTTTTCTCCTAAACTTCTCTTGAAATATTCTAATCCTAACCTGGATGAGTTAAGGGGAAAAGAACTCTGCCTGCTTCTCACCCACAACATCCTGGGAGGCTGTTTGCTGGAAAGGCCATGAAAGGGTTATACTGAGGGTGGGTGGGGGAGAGAAGGCCACTGCCTTTGAGGGCAGTGAGAGAGAGGAGATTCCCAGAACTAGGCAGGTCTGGCACCTGGACACGTGTGTGGCCTGCTCTCTGGAGGTGAAGGAGCGGCGGCATATTGTAGACAGAAGGACGTTGGTATCCATGAAGTATGGGAGGGGACTCCCCAAATATTTTAATCTACGTAAGACCCTAGATCCTTCGTAAGGGAAGGAGCCCAAATATTGACTAAGATGTAAGTTCTGAGTTGGACTTAATTTGATTTACATTGAATAAAGTAGTATGTCATTTCTTACTCCCCTCGGTGTGTGGAGTAAGATTCATACCCACTACACAGTCAACAGAAAAAATAGAAGTGACAACAGCTAAATTGCACACAGTGAAATTACTTATTGACTAAAAATTGATGGAAAAATCGAATAAATCTTCTTGAAAAAATGTAGATCTGCAAATTTTGTTCCAGGAAAAGTGGATTTGATAGAAGATAGAAATAATGACCAAAAACTATAACTTACAATGACAGAGGCTGTAATTATTAAACTGTCATATGAATTTCTTAAATTGACTGATAATGCAAATCATTATAAGATTCATAGAGAAAACTGTTTTTCATATGAAGATAATTATAGCTCAATTTAAGTGAAAATGGATAAGTTGGAAATAGATTTAATAGGCTGTGTAGAAAAATCAAAGGTATTGAGGTGACCTAATAGCATTTGTCCTGGGAAATATTTTCTCAGTGAAAAAGTAACCAATGTGATATAATTCCATCTAAAAATCTGTATTCATAAACGCAAGGCAAAAACCTCCTTAGGGTCAAAACAAGGGGCCAAATATCCTGACCTCTCTGCTGAAGCTCCTGGAGAGAAAACAGAAATGGAGACAGTGACCAGGCCTTTGCTGATCCACATTTTATTAAGATGCCGCTGATTCTTCCATCAATTTTTCATCAATAAAAGACTTCACTGGGGGCTGGCCAGGTGGCGCAGCGTTAAGTTCACATGTTCCCCTTCTCGGCGGCCCGGGGTTTACCGATTCCGGGTGCGGACATGGCACCGCTTGGCACGCCATGCTGTGGTAGGCGTCCCACATATAAAGCAGAGGAAGATGGGCATGGATGTTAGCTCAGGGCCAGTCTTCCTCAGCAAAAAGAGGAGGATTGGCAGCAGATGTTAGTTCAGGGCTAATCTTCTTCTTCAAAAAAAAGATTTCGTTGTGTGCAATTTCACTGTTGTAAGTTTTATTTTTTCTGTTGATTATGTGGCGGTCAGTGCCCGTGTAGTGAAGGGCCTGCCTTGGGCCTTCTTTGTCCATCCATTGCTCCATCTGTCTGCTCAACAGTTATCCACCAAACACTGACTCTGTCCCAGGCCCTGGCAAAGGAATCAGGCCAAGCCCTTGCCCTCAAATTATGACAGTTTTACTTCTTTTTCTCTAATCCTACACTTTTTCTTGTTATTTCATTGGGGAGAACCTCCCCTACAATGTTGAAGAGAAGTGGTGATAGTGGGCACCCTATTCTCATTCTTATCTCAGGGAGGAGGAGTATTACATTTCACCTATAAGTAGGATGTTTAATGCAGTTTTTTCGTGCATGCCCTTTATCAGATAAAGGAAGTTCCCTTCTATTCTTAGTTTGAAAAGGATTTTATCATAAATGAGAAAGGACCTTTATCAAATTAATTTTTTCTACATCTCTTGAGATGATTCTGTGATTTTTTTTTTAGCTTTATTCTGTTTAACGTGGTGAGTTATATTGATTAATTCTCAAATGTCAAACCAACTTTGCATTCCTGGAATAAACACAACTCGGTTGCTTAGTATTATCCTATTTATAGATCTTTGGATTTGGTTTGCTGATATTTTGTTTAGAATTTTTGCATGTAGGGCCGGCCCGGTGGCACAGTGGTTAAGTTCACACGTTCTGCTTCTCGGCGGCCCGGGGTTCGCCGGTTCGGGTTCCGGTTGCGGACATGGTACCGCTTGGCAAAAGCCACGCTGTTGTAGGCGTCCCACATATAAAGTAGAGGAAGATGGGCATGGATGTTAGCTCAGGGCCAGTCTTCCTCAGCAAAAAGAGGAGGATTGGCAGTAGTTAGCTCAGGGCTAATCTTCCTCAAAAAAAATAAATAAATAAATGAAAGAATTTTTGCATCTATGTTTGGCATGTAATTTTCCTTCCTTATAACGTCCTTGTTAGGTTTTCCTATCTGGGTAATGCTGACTACATAAAATAAGTTGAGAAGTACTTTCACTTCTTCTGTTCTCTGGAAGCATCTGAACCTGGAGTTTTCTTTGTGGGAAGATTTTTTTTAAATAAAAAATTCAATTTCTTTAATAGAAACAAGACTACCCAACTTTCCTACTTCTTATGTCAGTTTTACTAGGCTGTGTTTTTCTAGGAATTTGTTCATTTTATCTGAATTTTCAAGTTTGCTGGTATACAGTTATTCATCATATCCTCTCATGATCTTTTTTTTTTTTTTTTTTGAGGAAGATTAGCCCTGAGCTAACTGCTGCTGCCAATCCTCCTCTTTTTGCTGAGGAAGACTGGCCCTGAGCTAACATTCGTGCCCATCTTCCTCTATTTTATATGTGGGACGCCTACCACACCACAGCTTGCCAAGTGGTGCCTTGTCCACACCTGAGATCTGAACCAGTGAACCCCGGGCCGCCAAAGCCGAATGTGTGCACTTAACCACTGTGCCACCGGGCTGGCCCCTCATGATCTTTTTGATAAATGTAAGATCTCTAGTGATGGCACTCTTCATTTCTAAAGTGATAGTTGTCTCTCCTTTTTTCCTTCATCAGTCTTGCTGGAAGTTGATCAAGTTTAGTAGTCTTATGAGAGAATTACCTTTTGGTTCTTTTCATCCTCTCTTTCATATCTTTGTTTTCTATTTTATTAACTTCTGTCATCTTTATTATTTTCTTCCTTCTACTTTATTTGGATTTAATTCTGCATGTTTTTCCTAACTACTGGAGGTAGATATTTAGATCATTTCTTTTCATTTTTTTCTTTCCAATATATGCATTTAAAGCCATAAATTTCACTCTAAGCATGGCTTTAACTGCATTCCACAAGGTTTGACATATTGCATTTTCATTATAACTTGATTCAAATAGTTTCTAATTTCTCTTGTGGTTTATATTTTGACTCATGGATTATTTAGTAGTATACTGCTCAATTTCCAAACACTTTGGGATTTTCTAGTTTTCTTCTTGTTTTTGATCACTAGCATAATCCAGCTGTGGTCACTGAGCCTACTCTGTATGATTTCAGTTCTTGGAAATTGGTTAGACTTAGCTTATGGCCCAGCATATCAATAAATATTCCATGTGCACTTGAAAAGAATGTGTATTCTATAATTATTGGATCCAGTGTTCTATCTACATCAATTAGGTCAAATTTTTTAAACATGTTATTCAAATCTTGTTTGTCCTTACTGATTTTTTTATTTGCCTCTTCTATCAGTTACTGAGAAAGTTGTGTTAAAATTTCCCACCATATTTATAGATTTGTCTATTTCTCCTTGAGAAATAGGCCCTGCCCTCTAGGCTCTCACAGTTGGCCGTGAGGGCTGACACGTTACTAGACGATAACTGTGAGTATGTGTTTAGACATTCTGGCAGAGAGAGACCCAGGGAACACCTGGTGTTTTGGTCATACTGAACTCCTGGAAGTTCCCTGAATGCAGATTTTGTTTTTCCCTGCAAGACCTTTCTCTAAACCATGCATCACAAATTCAAATGCCTACATTTGAAAGGGACAGAGACAATATAAAAGGAAAAGACTCCTAAACTTTTACAACAGGAAATAGGCTGAAAAAACTACTCAGCCGCAAACATGGACTACCTTTCATGAAAAAAGAAAGATGACTGAGAGAGCGGAACCAAGACCCACTGAAAAGAATTCCCAAGTTGGAAATGAAAATGATAACATGCCATACCAACTCATATGGGATACAGCAAAAGCTGTATTAAGAGGAAAATTCATCACAATACAGGCACATTTTAAGAAACAAGAAAAATCCCAAATAAGCAATCTTAAACTACACCTAACTGAACTAGAGAAAAAAGAACAAAGAAAGCCCGAAGTCAGCAGGAGAGAAATAATAAAAATCAGAGCAGAAATAAATACTATTGAAACGAAAAAGTTAGTAGAAAGGATCAATGAAACAAAGAGCTGGTTTTTTGAGAAGATAAATAAAATTGACAAGCCCCTAGCCAGACTTGCAAAGAAAAAAAGGGAGAAAGCTTAAATAAACAAAATCAGAAATGAAAGAGGAGAAATAACAACAGACTCTGCAGAAATACAACGGATTATAAGAGAATACTACGAAAAACTATATGCCAACAGAATGGGTAACCTAGAGGAAATGGATAAATTCTTGGACTCCTACAATCTCCCAAAGCTCCCTCAAGAAGAGGCAGACAATTTGAACAGACCAATCACAAGGAAAGAGATTGAAACAGCAATCAAAAACATCCCAAAGAATAAAACCCCAGGACCAGATGGCTTTCCTGGGGAATTCTACCAAACTTTCAGAGAGCATTTAATACCTATCCTTTTCAAGCTATTCCAAAAAATTAGGGAAGATGGAACACTTCCTAACACATTCTATGAGGCCAACATCACGCTGATACCAAAACCTGACAAGGACACCACTACAAAAGAGAACTACAGGCCAATATCACTGATGAACATAGATGCAAAACTTCTAAACAAAATTTTGGCAACCAGAATTCAGCAATTCATCAAAAGGATAATACATCATGATCAGGTGGGATTCATACCAGGGACACAGGGATGGTTCAACATCCACAAATCAATCAACGTGATACACCACATCAACAAACTGAGGAATAAAAACCACATCATCATCTCAATAGATGCAGAAAAGGCATTTGACAAGATACAACAGCCATTTATGATAAAAACTCTGAACAAAATGGGCATAGAAGGAAACTACCTCAACATAATAAAGGCCATATATGACAAACCCATAGCCAACATCATACTCAGTGGGCAAACACTGACCGCCATCCCCCTGAAAACAGGAATGAGACAAGGATGCCCTCTATCACCACTCTTATTTAACATAGTACTGGAGGTCCTGGCCAGAGCAATCAGGCAAGAAAAAGGAATAAAAGGAATCCAAATAGGGAGGGAAGAAGTGAAACTCTCGCTGTTTGCAGATGACACGATCTTATATATAGAAAACCCCAAAGAATCCATTGGAAAACTCTTAGAAGTAATCAACAACTACAGCAAAGTTGCAGGGTGCAAAATCAATTTGCATTAATCAGTAGCATTTCTATCCTCCAGTAATGAACCAACAGAAAAAGAACTCAAGAACACAATACCATTCACAATCGCAACAAAAAGAATAAAATACCTTGGGGTAAATTTAACTAAGGAAGTGAAGGACCTATATAATGAAAATTATAAGACCTATCTGAGAGAATTGGATGACGACATAAGGAGATGGAAAGACATTCCATGTACATGGATTGGAAGAATAAACATAGTTAAAATGTCTGTTCTACCTAAAGCAATCTACAGATTCAATGCCATCCCAATCAGAAACCCAATGACGTTCTTTACACAATTAGAACAAAGAATCCTAAAATTCATATGGGCAACAAAAGACCCCGAATTTCTAAAGCAATCCTGAGAAAAAAGAACAAAACGGGAGGCATCACAATCCCTGACTTCAAAACATACTACAAAGCTACAGTAATCAAAACAGCATGGTACTGGTACAAAAACAGGTGCACAGATCAATGGAACAGAATTGAAAGCCCAGAAATAAAACCACACATCTATGGACAGCTTATCTTTGAAAAAGGAGCTGAGGGCATACAATGGAGAAAAGAAAGTCTTTTCAACAAATGGTGCTGGGAAAACTGGAAAGCCACATGTAAAAGAATGAAAATTGGCCATTCTTTTTCACCATTCACAAAAATAAACTCAAAATGGATCAAAGACTTAAAGGTGAGATCTGAAACCATAAGGCTTCTAGAAGAAAACGTAGGCAGTACACTCTTTGACATCAGTATTAAAAGGATCTTTTCAGACACCATGTCTTCTCAGAGAAGAGAAACAATAGAAAGAATAAACAAATGGGACTTCATCAGACTAAAGAGCTTCTTCAAGGCAAGGGAAAACAGGATTGAAACAAAAAAACAGCCCACTAACTGGGAAAAAATATTTGCAAGTCATATATCTGACAAAGGCTTAATATCCATAATATATAAAGAACTCTCACAACTCAACAAAAAAAAAGCAAACAACCCAATCAAAAAATGGGCTGGAGACATGAACAGACATTTCTCCAAAGAAGATATACGGATGGCCAATAGGCACATGAAAAGATGCTCATCATCGCTGATCATCAGGGAAATGCAAACCAAAACTACACTAAGATATCACCTTACACCCATTAGAATGACAAAAATATCTAAAACTAATAGTAACAAATGTTGGAGAGGTTGTGGAGAAAAAGGAACCCTCATACACTGCTGGTGGGAATGCAAACTGGTGCAGCCACTATGGAAAACAGTATGGAGACTCCTCAAAAAATTAAAAACCATACGATCCAGCCATCCCACTACTGGGTATTTATCCAAAGAGCTTGAAGTCAGCAATCCCTAAAGTCCTATGTACCCCAATGTTCATTGCAGCATTATTTACAATAGCCAAGACATGGAAGCAACCTAAGCGCCCATCAACAGACGAATGGATAAAGAAGATGTGGTACATATATACAATGGAATACTACTCAGCTGCAAAACAGAACAAAATCATTCCGTTTGCAATAACATGGATGGACCTTGAGGGAATTATGTTAAGTGAAACAAGCCAGCTAGAGAAGGATAATCTGTGTATGACTCCACTCATATGAGGAATTTAAAAATGTGGACTAAGAGAACAGTTTAGTGGATACCAGGGGAAAGGTGGGGTGGGGGGTGGGCACAAAGGGTGAAGTGGTGCATGGCTTGATTTTGGAATCAATGTGTGCCCTGCTTGATTCAGAATTGCTATGGGCCAGTGATCCTGCGTGCCTCCTGTTTCCTTCCTTTTTGAGCAGGAGCGTCCACAGCGGTTATCCTGGGCCTGTCCTACCATTGTATGTTGGGTTGGTAGAGAGCAGATAACTTGTCTCTCGTTTGCAGGTATTTGGATAAAGCAGAACTATAATTGATGAGCATGCTTAAGGAACTACTCCCAAGGAGCCTCACTTGCATCTGAATTTGACTAAAATGGCGAAATTCTGCATTTCAAGTTGATGCTGTAATGGGATGAGACTTTTGGGGGCCTTGGGGAGGGTGACAGTATTTTGCATGTAGGAAAGAGACAAATCACGGGGTGAAGAATGCAGATTGTGTCAGCCAGCCTCCGAGACAGCCCCCAATGACTCTTACCTCATATATTCACACCCCTGACAGAATGTGACTTCTGAGACTAGGTAATAAAAAGCATTGTGGCTTCTGCCTCACTCTCTCGGATCATTGGCTCCGGCAGAAGCCAGCTGCCATGTCATGAGAACAGATCCACATTATGAGGAACTGAGGCCTCCCACCAGCAACCAGACTGCCTGTCAAGGCTTCAGATGACTGATGTCTTGCTCTGGCTGATGTCTTGACTGCAACCTCATGAGAACCTCGAGTCAGAATCACCTAGTTAAGCCACTTCTAAATTCTTGACCACAGAAAATCTGCGAGACTACAAGTGTCTATAGTCTTAAGCCACTAAGTTTTGGGATAATTTCTTATGCAGAAATAAGTAATTTATACTCCTACTTGGACTGCTTACACTTGAACTGTTAAAGAAGATCTATTTATTTAGGTCACATAGGATCATTGTTATAGCAACTGAACTTATATCATCACTAATACAAAGCATACCAATAATGTCTCTCCGACTGAGACATTTCTCGAGCACCACCCGTCCCTTCACCTGACTCCCACTCATCCTCCAGGACTTACCTGAGCTATCTCCATCTCTAAGAAGCCTCCTGTTCCCTGGGACAGAGAGCCCCTGCTTTTCCTCTGCAGCAGCACTGGTCCCACGAAGCAGTGACTGCCCACGTCCATGTCCGCCTTCTGTAGCAGATGCTGAGCTCCTTGAAGCCAGGACCCCAGGCACAGTGCCAGACACAGGACAGGTAGGGAAGGTCAGTGAGTGTTTACTGATGATTGAAGGAGTTAGGAAACAGTTTCTCACCCCTGAGGGCCTTGGTGAATTTGGAGGGCCTCTGTGAAATGGAACTCCTGTACCCATGGGGTCTTCAGGGACCGTAGAGGAGGACTCAAAGGATCCTTAGAGAACTGCTTTGTTAGACTCACAACCAACTCAGAAGGCAAACACCTCTCAAAAAGACTTTCAGGAAACTTTCAAGGATTCATAGTTGTAAGCAACAAAAAGGTGATGAAAATTTCTGTCTGATTTAAGAGAAGGAATTTATTAAAAGAATATGGGGGGGCTGGCCCCGTGGCCGAGTGGTTAAGTTCGCGCGCTCCGCTGCAGGCGGCCCAGTGTTTCGTTAGTTCGAATCCTGGGTGCGGACATGGCACTGCTCATAAGACCACGCTGAGGCAGCGTCCCACATGCCACAACTAGAAGAACCGACAACGAAGAATACACAACTATGTACCGGGGGGCTTTGGGGAGAAAAAGGAAAAAAAAATAAAATCTTTAAAAAAAAAAAAAAGAATATGGGAATAAGCACATGAAAAGATGCTCAACATCATTAGTCAATAGGCAATGCAAATCAAAACCACAATGAGATGCCACTTCAAACTCATTAGGATGGCTAATAATTAAAAAGATAGATAATAACCAGTGCTGACAAGAATATGAAGAACTTGGAAATCCCCTACATTGTAGGAATGTAAAATGGTGTAGCTGCTTTGGAAAACAGTGTGGCAGGTCCTTATGAAGTTAAACGTAGAGTTACCATATGACCTGTCAATTCTCCTCCTAGGTATATAGCCAAGAAAAATTAAAACATATGTCCAGGGGGCTGGCCCTGTGGCCGAGTGGTTAAGTTCACGCACTCCACTTTGGCGGCCCAGGGTTTCACCGGTTCCCATCCTGGGCACGGACCTAGCACTGCTCATCAAGCCATGCTGAGGTGGCGTCCCACATAGAAGAGCCAGAAACATCTACAACCAGAATATACAACTAAGTACTGTGGGGACATTGGGGAGAAGAAGAACAAAAAAAGGAGAGAATATTGGCAACAGATGTTAGCTCAGGTGCCAATCTTTAAACAAAACAAAACAAAACATACATCCAAACAAAATGGGTACATGAATGTTCATAGCAGCACTATTCATAATAGCTGAAGAGTGGAAACAACTCAAATGTCCATCAACTAATGAATGAATAAACAAAATGTGGTATATCTATACAATGGAATGTTATTTGGAATAAAAAGTAGCAGAGTACTGATACAACATGTTACAACATGAATGAACTTCGAAAACATTATGCTGAGACAAACTAGTCCCAAAGACTACATATTATATAATTACACTTACATGAAATGTCCGGAGTAGGTAAATCCATAAATACAGACGGTAGATTAGTGGTTGCCTGGGGATGAGAGGGTGTTGTGAGTTGAATTGTGTCCCCTAAAAAGATGTGTTGGGGCCAGCCCGGTGGCACAGCAGTTAAGTTTGCACGTTCCACTTCTTGGTGGCCCGGGGATCGCCGGTTCAGATCCCAGGTGTGGACATGGCACCACTTGGCAAAAGCCATGCTGTGGCAGGCATCGCATGTATAAAGTAGAGGAAGATGGGCATGGATGGTAGCTCATGGCCAGTCTTCCTCAGCAAAAAGAGGAGGATTGGCAGTACTTAGCTCAGGCCTAATCTTCCTGGAAAAAAAAGAAAAAAAGATGTGTTAGGGTCCTAACCCCTAGAACCTGTGAATGTGACCTTATTTGTCCATAGGGTCTTTGCAGATGTAATTAACTAGTAACTTCAGATGATGTCATACTAGAGTAGGGCGGGTTCTTAATCTAATATGACTGATGTTTTTATAAGAAGAGGAGACACAGAGCACAGAGAGACACACACAGAGAAAACAATGCCACATGAAAACACGAGACACGGGAGAATGCCATGTGGCAACAGAGGCAGCAATGGAAGTGATGTGCCTACAAGCCAAGGAACGCCAAAGATTGTCAGCAACACGAGAAGCTAAGAGAAAGGCATGGAACAGGTTCTCCCCTAGAGCCTACAAAGAGAGCACGGTCCTGCCAGCACCTTGATTTCGGACTCCTAGCCTCCAGAACCGTGAGAGAATCAATTTCTGTTGCTTGAAGCCCCCCAGTGTGTGGCCCATACTTTGTTGTGGCAGCCCTAGCAAACTAATGTAGGGACGAGTGTGAAATGAGGAGTGATGCTAAAGGGTACAGGCTTCAATTCTGGGGTAGTGAAAATGTCCTAAAATTGATCATGGTGATGGTTGCACCATTCTGTGAATGTACTCAAAATCATTGAATTGTTTATTGAGACATATCTCAACAAACCTGCTATATTTAAAAAACAAAAATACTACTGGGGAGTTCACAGAATCAACAAGAGGCCTAGGACACCAGGTATGGAGCCAAGAATATTACCCCAAATCATATAAAACTGGTCTGGGGAGAACCCCACAGTTGCTTTCTCAAGCGCTAGCCACTATAGACTTTCTAGAATTATTATTAAATGAAGCAGATTCTCTTTTTTATATCAACTTGATGTATAATTTACATCCAATAAACCACCCCCATTTAAAGTGTTTGGTTTGATGAGTTTTGACAAATATATATATCCCGTGGAACCACCATCACAATCAAGATACAAACTCCATCACCCCAAAAAGTTTCTTTGTGCCCCTTTCCAGGGAATTCTCCCTGCATCTCCACCCCAGGCAACTACTGATCTGCGTCCTGTCCACTTCCTGAGCCTCGTTCTCCAACCTTCCCGTCAATTCTTGAACCACCCAACATCCTTCTTATAAATTCCTTTCCTGTAAGTGAGCCAGGATTTGTGTCATTCACAACCAAGCATCCTGACTGATAAAAGAGGGAGACAAGTAAGGAGGAGGCAGGAGAAAGGTAACTGTGAGAAAACATACCCACTCTGAATCCGTTTATATGAAGTTCAAAAACAGAAGAAAACAGCTGATATATTATTTATGGGTACATCCCTATTGGCTAAAACCATGAAGAAAACCAAAGGCATGTTTGTGACGTCTGCATTATGGTTTAGCAGATGTTCACTGTGCCTCCCTCCACTGTGAAGGGAGCACACTTCCCCACCCCACTGAGGCTGGGCTTGACCATGGCTTGTTTCAGCCAGCAGCGAGTTAGTAGACATGACGTGAGCAGTGCCTGAAATGTGCTTGTGCTCTTTGAGTGGCTCTCACGTTTCACTAAGCTGCCCAGAGAAGAATAAGCCCCTGATAGACTCTGATCCAAGTAGGATGAGAGACACATGGAGCAGACCTGGATCCGGTCTACAGCTTGGAGCCAGACCCAGCCAACCCACAATCTGAAGCTGAGCCGCCCCACCAAGTCCAGCCTAGACTGGTGGGAAGCAGCTAACCCGTGGACCGTGAGAGTGAGATAAACGCTTGCTGAGTTTTGAGGCAATACGTGGCATTTTTACGGCAACAGCTAATGTGGTGAGCAACAGCAAATCAGGAAGGGAAAGGAGGGGATGCAGTCAGGGCTTCAAATCATTAGTGATGCTTCATTTTTCAAACTGAGTGGTGGGTTCACAAGTGTTCATTACACCATTATCCTTTAAACCATACACATCCATTATACATACTCTGTTATTTATGATTTTTTTATGGTAAAAAAAAAAAAGAGCAAGGGAGGAATTTGTGGCCATGGCCTACTACAAACTTTTACGTGCTTGAGAGTGGGTGGGCAGATTTAAAGGGCTGGTGCAAAATGCGGATGGAGGGGGATGGGAGGAGTGGAGTACAGAGAAGGACAGAGCCAGTGCAAAATGGATAACACACTGGTTGGATCTGGTGGTAGACTATTAGGAGATTTTATTTTCTTCTCCATCCTTCTCTGGATTTCCCACATTTTCTACAATGAACATATATGACTTTTGTAATCAGAGAAAAGAACAAAAATATGTAATGGCAGACACAGTGGTCACTTCCCAGTAGGACTTCTCTCTTTCTTCCCTGTTGATAGGAAAAGTCATAACTGGTCCAAGCAAGCCATGGTAATAGTCCCCGTCCTCTGCAGTTGGTTTAGTGGAACCTGTGTGCCCCAGTTCTGACCAGTGAGATGGAAGGGGAAGTCTGGTGGGAGGTGAGGCAGAATTTTAAGAAAGATTTCCCTTCCTGATAATAAAGAAAAAAGAGAAAGACAAGAGGGGAAGATTTGGGATGTTGTTGTCTAATGGTGTGATGTCTGGATCTGCAGCAGCCATCCTACCACCTTGAAGGAAGATATTGCCAAGGAGGGTGGCTGAGGGGAGAGATGGCAAGGTCCTAGGTGACAGGTTGAGCCACTGAGTCAGTCAATCTAGGGACTGTTCTGCTGACTTCCTGTTAAGCGAGATTATAAAACTTTTATGGCTTCCATCACTTTCTGTTAGGAAGACTTAGTTACAGCCGAAAACATCCTAACTGACCCAGAATATTTTTGTAAATGTGAGGAGAGACGTATCTGAGTGGCCTTAGAGGCTCCTTTCATCTCTGCAGACAGCCAGCTCAGCATGTCTGAACTAACCCAGTGGTATCAGCCACTGGATTCTAGGGGCTCCTCCTTTCTAACTAGGCTACTTCCTCAATAGGGGGCTTCCAATGTGACATAGTCACATAGCTGCTCCCTCCCCATACCACTCTATTTAAAAGTTCTTTCTGGGGCCGGCCCCATGGTGAGAGGTTAATTTCATGCGTTCTGCTTCTGAGGCCCAGGGTTTCGCCCATTCGCATCCTGGGTGCAGACATGGCACCGCTCATCAAGCCACGCTGAGGCGGCATCCCACATAGCACAACCAGAGGGACCCACAACGAAGAATATACAACTATGTACTGGAGGGCTTTGGGAGAAAAAGGAAAAATAAAATCTTTAAATAAATAAATAAAAATAAAAGTTCTTTCTTTCTTTCTTTCTTTCTTTTTTAATCATTCATTTCAGCAAAATTACGTTCCTTCTCCATTTCAGCATTACTGGAACAGGGCCCTTTCTACTGGGACTCAGCCACGGTGCAGTGGCGGAATGAGAGTTTCAGAGATTGCTTGCGCTCTACTTCTCCACTTGGTTTTTCCCCCATTATGCCCCTGTTTTATATCTGTACCACTGAGTAGGGCCAGCGGTGTGTGTCCCCTAACCTCTTTGCATGACAAAGTGTTGAGCCAAGAGGAAACCCTAAGATAGGGACAGTAAAGTAGACATCAACTGCAGTTGACCAATGTCAACATCTACTGATGGCAGCTGGTCCTGTCTTCCCAAGCGGAGCTGCTCCTCAAGTCGCTCGCAGGGTAAAGCCCCTGGCGCGAGGCGGGGGCCGGAGGCCTGCAGCCCCAGCAGCGCCATCTACTGGTGGATTCCTCCCCGCGGGTCCACTTCTCATGGCCCTTCGCCTTCCCGTGCTCATCTCAAGAAATCACCAGTTCCTTCCACCTCCCAGATGAGTGAGCTTTTGAAAACATAAATCACACATCATTTCTTTGTCAAAAACTCTCCACAGCTTTCCGTCGCACTCAGTATGTGTTGGCTCCCGTCTTCCTCTCTGCGCCTGCTCTCACGGGTGGGTCGCAGCCTGAGAAGTCCGGGGCATCGGCGGCATATGCCCTCGGTGTTTGCTGAAGCTGCCCACGCACCACACCTCTCCCACAGGACCTGAGACGGGAGAGAAGCTCCAGAGAAGCAGGGCTTCAGCGCTTCAGCCACGTGGGCACACCCAGGGTCCTCCCACATGGTGTTCAGAGAATGCCAAGGCCACAGTCTCCAGCGGCTGGCTGTTCTTCAGGAGGAACCTTCAGCTGCCTCGCCCCACTCTCCGTTCTAACCCATCTCCTCCTTGTGAAGGTCAGGCTGCGGGTGGAAGTCATCTACCAGGCACCGGGGTAACTGTATAGGTGCTGCCCAAGCCGTGGACTGTCAGGTCACCTTGGCTGGAAGGGTCGCTCTAAAATGCCAGCCCAGAACGGAGCCCAGTTTATGTAGTTCTTGACCTTGGCTGCAAAGCATTGGGAAGTCCTGCATTGACCTGCCCGGCTGGGGTGCAACAACCAAGAATGGCCACAAGGGGGCAGTAACGCATCTTCCCTGCTGCGGGGGTTTGACTTTAACCGGGAACAACTCAAGACGTTTTTATCCTCTTAAAGCAAACGGGCCAGATGGAGATCTGTGGGTGCCCTGGTGAAAGCAAATAATTGACGTGCCTTTAAAATGACATTCTTTAAATACTTGTTCAAATGTCTTTAGTGGGGACTAAAAGAAACAGCTTCTCTGTTAATAAATACATGTAAATAAAAACAATAACCACAAATACATATATGTAAATGCATATGTATGTAAATATCCATATCCACATATACATACATATACATATTCTGGGTAGCAACTAGGAGGGGGCATGAAGGAGGCTGGTGCTGTTTCTCGATGTGGGTGCTTGTTACACAGGTACGTTCACTTTACGACAATTCATCAAGCTGTACTGTTATGATTTGTGAACTTTTCTGCAGGTATGTTATGCTTCAAGAAAAGTTTGTAAAAAATCAGTAGTAATGATGGGTCAATTAAAAACTGTACTCTGTATGTCCAGAAGAAGAGATTTATTTTATGCACTGAATATGGCATACAAGTTTTTGAGAATTGGTGGGTGATACATTCACAAGGTTCAAAATTCAGTTGATACAAAAGAGTGAATGAAAATCTCTCTCCTATTCCTGTTCTTCAGCCTTCCTGTAACACACACCTATTATTGTGCAATAAGTCACCCCAAAACTTAGTGGCTTAAAGCAACAACCACTTTATATGCTCACGATTCTGTGGGTCAGTAATTTGGGCTGGACGCAGCTGGGCAGTGCTTCTGCTGGTCTCACCTGGGGTGAATCATGCTGTTTCAATCCTTTGGCAGATGGACTGTGGCTACAGGGTATCAGATGGCCTCACTCACACGTGTAGCTGTTCAGGCTGGCTGTCTGCTGGGCCTCTGTCTGCAGTCTCTCATCCTCAAGGCTTCTTTAGCTGGGGGGTCTCAGGGCAGCAAGAGGGAAAGGATGGAAGCTGCAAGGATTCTCAAGGCCTGGGCCCGGAACTCTGACATCATTTGAGTTGTATTCTATTGGTCAAAGCGTGTTACCTGGCCTGACAGCTGCGAGAATGGGGAAAACAGACTCCACCTCTTGATGGGAGGAGCAGCAAAGCCACATTGCAAAAGGCCATGCAAAGGGATTCAGAGGAATTTGTGGCCACATTTTGCAATCTACCACACCTCTCACGGAATTTCTTATATAGTCTTCGATCTATTTTTTATATATTTAAACAAATACATACACGTATGCATATATACAAAAATTCGTATATATACAAATGCCTCCACTTCAAGTGAGAAATCTGAGAGCTTTTCCTAAATTCTCTCTTTCCCTCAAGATCTACACTCAGTCCATCAGCAAGTTAGTAAAATCCCCAAAATGCGTGCAAAATCCATCCATCTCTAGGAGATCTGATTGGTGGTTACCAGGGAAAAGGGGGGGTGGGGGGAGGGTACGGAGGGGGAAGTGGTGTACCCACAACATGACTAACAAAAATGTACAACTGAAATTTCACAAGCTTGTAATCCATCATAACATTAATAAAAAAAAAAAAAATGTAAAATCAAACACATATTTTTTCTATATTCATCTTCTTTTGACATTGAATTATGTTAATTTATCACATATCAATGTAAAGTTAAAATAAGTTCTTATGCCATGTTCTCTTATGTTCTTGTCATAATAATTTTGGGCCTTCTGTTAAGTAAATATCAGTAAATACCTGTGAGTTGATTATGTGATATTTTCATCCATTTTTTAAATTTGTCTTTGGATTTAAAGTGTTTTCATTGCAAATGTGCAGAATTCAATAAAATACAAAAAAAAAAAAAAATCCATCCATCTCTCACCGTCTCTATTGCCACCTCCTCCTTCCAAGTCATTTCCATCTCCTGTCTGTCACGGTCTCCTGACTACTCTCCCTGCTCCATTCTTGTCCCCCTTTAAGCCGTTCTTCACCCAGCACGTAGAGCTTTTAAAAACATAAATCACATATGTCATTTCTTTGTCAAGGGCTTCCGTCGCACTCAGTACATGTTTGCTCCTGTCTTCCTCTCTGAACATTCTCATACCAATCTCTCCTCCTTTGTTCACTAAGGCCCAGCCTCTTTGCTCTCAAATAAACCAGGTTTGCCCTGCCCCAGGGCCTTTGCAACAGCCGTTTCTTCAGCCTGGGCTGCTCTTCCTCTTGGGGTTTGACTTCTTTTCCTCCTTCATGTCATAGTTCAGACATTACTCCCTCTAGAAGGACTTCCTTGATCAGCACTCCCCCTGCACCCATACCATCATTTCTATTACAGCATGTATTTATTTCCTTTGTTTTTTATCATATTATCTTGCTTACGTATTAGTTTTCTTGTGTTTTTCCTCCCTCCTCCTTTCAGAATTTAAGGACTTTGTCTTTTCATTAATGGATCCCCTGGACATAGCACAATGTCCAGTCCATAATAGGGGCTCAATAAGTATGTGTGGACCGAACAAAGAAGATTAAAGAGGATGTGGAGGTGACATTAAACTCTGTGATATCATAGAGGGAAGCCCTTGGCCATGGGAGACTGGAGAGAGCTCATGGCTCAGTCTGGGCATTCAGGGAGGGCTTCCCGGGGTGGTGGCCTCTGAGCTGTGTTCAGAGAGATGCATCTGAGTCTGTTGGTCCATGGCCAGCTGGGATGCAGACAGCCCAGGAGACCAGGGCCACTTTAACTCCTGGGAGCAGTTGCCATGGTACTTGTGAGCACCAGCTCTAGAAAAGGGTATTTTAATCTGGGGTCAATAGATCCAAATACTTCATGGGGTCTGTGAACTTGGATGGGAAAAAAATTATATCTTTATATTCATTAACCTTTAACGCAATTTAGCATTTCCTTCAATTATGAATGTAGGCACCAACTGCAGTAGCATTAGTAGTAACTGTGACCATGTCTCTTAACAGAAATCACATTACGGCTGTTCTGGAGAGCTTTATCATTTATGCTCATCACTCTCTCAAAATTGGGAATTATTAGGGGCTGGCCCAGTGGCACAGCGGTTAAGTGCACATGTTCTGCTTCCACAGCCCCAGGTTCGCCGGTTCGGATCCCAGGTGCGGACATGGCACCACTTGGCAAGCCATGCTGTGGTAGGCGTCCCACATATAAAGTAGAGGAAGACAGGCACGGATGTTAGCTCAGGGCCAGTCTTCCTCAGCAAAAAGAGGAGGATTGGCAGCAGTTAGCTCAGGGCTAATCTTCCTCAAAAAAAAAAAAAAAATTGGGAATTATTAGACCTGCTTCTAGATCTTGTCATTGAATGTGTTAATAAGGAAGCATATATTTTACTATATTTCATATGTGTTTTTTTATATCTTGATAATTACCTCTCAATCATATTGGTTTCCTTTTCAGTCATTATATATTTTTTTTACTTAAGAACATTACTCTGAGGAGGGGTCCAGAGGGTTTCCCAGACAACAAGAGGTTCATGGCAGAGAAAAGATGAAGAACCCTGCTCTGGAGCCAGCCTGCCTGGGATTAATCATCAGGTCTGCCGCTCACTGGCTGTGTGACCTTGGACAAGTTATTTAGCCCTTCTGTGCCTCAGTTTCTCTACACGTAAGATGACATTGATTAATAGCATTGACCTCAGAGAGTTGTCATAGGATCAAATGAGCTAATGAATGTAAAGTGCTTAGAACAGAGCCTGGCATGTAGTAAGTGCTATATAAGTGTTTGCTATTGTTGTTTTTATTATTATTATTGAAAGATACATCAACAGCCCCAAAGCAAGGGTGAGGTAGAAATCTAAGTGCTTTGGCAAACTACATGTTGTCTCAGGGCTGTCCCATCACCCCTGGGGATAGTGTCGTGCTGTGCTCCACAGCACCCCTGACCCTCCAAGTGTGGTCTCAGCCCACTGGATGGCCCCTCGGGGTCTCCTGATGACCAGCACACAGATCTAAAAATGGAAGATCTTGCAATTCCATAGACTCATTTTTACATATAACCAAAGGCAAATTAATGGCCACTTACTAATTATTAAGTTAACAAAAATTTATTATTCACAAACGGAAATTATACCTTACTAGGCAATATTGATTGCTCACAATCAGAGCTTCACTAAGGAGTCCTGTCACCACACCTAACTGGCATGATCCATTTGGGGGACAAAAAAGTTGACATCTTTTTCTTAGCAGAGTTTTTGGCGTATCTCTCCTGGGACCCAGGCCCAGAAGTGTCCAAGAACTCTGGAGGCTTATTCAATTCAAAGACAATGGTCCTGCTTCCAAATTCCACCAAGTCCAAGACACCCTTACCTGCTGCTGGCATGATGTTCATGCTGATTCAGATCCCTACTCAGGCCACAGGGACCTTCCAGGAGGTCAGGCTCTCCTGGTGGGTGTTACTCTGAGCCTGATGGGCATGCTGAGTTCTTTGTGTTCCCTTCTCATGTTCAGTCCCTATTCCCAAAACACACAAATTTATTCCCTTTGGAGGGATGACGGTGCAGAGCTCCAACTCCAGCCATGAGCTATGGCCGAACAGTGACCTGTGTTGCTGGCATTCCTCATGGGAGGGACCTTGGGGCCTTGGTATCTTTTCCTGCAGGCAGAGCTCAGTTAGTACCACCTGGACCAACCAAGGATGTTGTATAAATGTGACCTCAATGCTTCTAGGAGACTCCTTGGCTGGAATGCAAATTTTTCTACTTCCTCCCAGGGACCAGATCAAGGGGTGTGAAGAGGGGAGGTCTTTCTCAAGATACCGGAATCCTATGTTACCCTTCACCTGGAACAGTGGTATCTATTTACCCTACAATTACCTAACCAAAGGAGCCATTCAAACGACTCCTTCCTGAATAGAGTTCTGCTCCCAGGAGGCTTGATATCTCAACCCAAATGTGTTGCCTATTGTTTCAGTCTTCCCAGCACCCCATCCTCCCCTCCTACCTCTTCTTTAAGAAACGGAACCTGCCCTAGATGAGCACATGACAGAAGGTGGGCCAATCAGAAAACTTCCCTGAGATTTTTTCCTCTTGCAGCTGGCAGGTAGGAGAGAATGAAGGAGACACACAGAGGCCAGGGGCCGAGAGAGAGGACATACTTGTTGCTTAAGCTAGAGACAGCTTTCTGTGTGTACAAGCAGAAGCCCTGCCTAATATAGCCTGTTTCTAAAAGTTCCTCCTGATCAGGCATGCTTATCTGTAAAGGATTGGGGTTTATGCCATTTTTATGATTAGAAGACAAGTGTATGTTAGAGTTCATGTCTAAATTATCCATACCCCTACTGCTAAAGCATAAAACTAAAACATAATCTCAAAAATATTTGCTGTTATCACTAGGTTTTCCTCCTACTTGGGATGGTTGCTTAGGCAGGATATGTGTGTAAAGGATTATGGTACGACAGAGTGCAAGCCACTGCCTTGCACGGTTCAGTCTTGGGGATATTCTGTCTGAGGGCACCAGGGCCACGAGTCCTAACCTCTGCAACCTATCTGAGCAGTGTATTGGAAATGTCAGTGGCGGGCCCAGATACAGACAGGACCTGGGAATCTAACAAGATTGACTTCTCTAGATCATAGAAGGAAGCTGGTGCAGCCAGGATACACATCACTGAGATCAGCACCAGGGAGATGTGGGAACTTCTGGAGCCCTTCAAAAGGGCCTCACTGAGGAGACACAGCTGTGGAGGATGAGTCTGAGTGAGTGGGGGTCCTACCACGTCTTCTGGACTTTCAACTGCCTCTCCCTCCCCTCACAATTGCATCCCCAGCACTAACCCCATACCTGGCACATAGAAGCATTCAGCAAAAATTGGTTAAACTAATGAGTGAGTCAACAGCCCTCACTTAATTCCTAGATGGGCCCCATTGAGGAGCAGCACACAAGCCCAAGGCTGGATACCCACATCCAGAAGGACATGAGAGAGCATGCTCTTCTCGGGAAATTCACAGTCATCCAACTACACTTCCTGCTGGTGCAGCTTCAAGAGCCCAAGGAGCGTTTTGAGGGTTGAGCAATCACAGGCTTCTGCAGTCTGGGTTTGGGGTTTCATTGATAGCACAATTCCTTCAAAAGTTTAGGAGATTTTGGTCTTATTTGGTTCTGGTCAGTTCCAGTGTGAGTAACCACAGCCAAAGGTCTTATCCAGACACGGTTTTCCAGCCTGAAGCCTCTGATCTTCTACTTGTTGGTCATTCCCCCAACTGGATGATGGCTCTCTTCAGGCCGTCTGAAACAACAGGAGGGGTAGGAAAGTACCATCCTTCTTTTGCAACAGGCTCACAGCTTTTCTAAAGAGGGCAGTAGTCTTAATTCCCCCTAAGGCTGCCACGTTGCAGTTACCACTCGTAAGTGCTTCAGTGCAGAAGCAACTGGTTTTTTAAACTCTGCAAAACTGCAAATTACAGGATTCCCAGTCAACCCAGATTGTAGGTTATAACAGAGTTCCTCCCTTAGCAAAGTTGTACCGGAGTAGCTAGCTCTAGTTTGAGTTTCTCTCTTTGTCTCTGGTAGGACTTTGCTAAAAGTAACAAGAAGGAGGCAGAAAACATGGACAGTCTAAATTTCCCTACCTTTCTACATTGCTACATTGCATTGCTACAACCTCAGCTGGCCCAGGATATGCCTTCTAAGGTGAGGTAGCTAGTGTCTGAAGATTATTCCCAAGGAACCACATCTCCCAGGATTCACGCGGTTGTGCAGTACCCTCCCTTTAAATCTGGGCTGGCCCTGGGACTCACTTTACAGCCTTAAGAAGCCCTAGCAGCTTTCACTTCTGCATCCTTAGGATCCAGCTATCATGTAAAGAAGCCCAAGCTAAGTAAGCCCCCTGGAGAGAGAGGTCACAGCCCATCCAGCCACCCCACCAAGGTGCCACACACATGTGAAGTCATCTTGGATATTCCATCCTCAGCCACCATCCGACTGAAACCTCATCAAAGCCTGCTGCGAGACTGGCAACAGAACCACCCAGTTGATCACAGTCAACTCAAAGAATTCTAAAAGGCAATGAAATGCTTGTTGTTTTAACCCATTAAGTTTGGGGGTGGTTTGCCACATAGTAACACGTAACTAACACACAAGGTTTTGTTCAAATGTTTTACTACTGTATAACAAGAGTCACAAGCTTTCCAGTCTGCAATGCCTGAGTCCTTGCCATCTATAACGAACTGTACTCATTAATTAAGCATTTACATCTGTCACTTGCAGTGTCCTATTTCCAGGTACCAAATTCAACATCAATTAGAATTAGCTTTACCTGTGAGAGAAAAATTAAAGTAATAGTGGCTTAAAGTAAATAAAAGTTTACTTCTCTCTCATATAAATGAAGTCCAGAGATAAGTAATCTAGAGCTGGTTTGACTCTCCACAGTTTCAGGGACCCAGGCTCCTTCCCTCTTATTCCACCATCCTCAACACATGGCTTTTCTCTCATGGTCCAAGATGGCTGCTCAAGCTCCTTTCAACCAATGGAGGTGAACGGGACAGAAAAAGACATGTCTCTCCCTCAAAGGACATCTCCTGAAGTTGCACAGGACACTTCTGCCTATATCTCATTTGCTAGGACTTACTTACATGGCCACACTAAGCTAGAAGAAAGGCTGGTCTTCATTCCACGTGGCTACGTGCCCAGACATAAATCTAGGGTTCTACTAAGGAAGAGGAGAAGAATGAATATCGGAGGTAAGTGAGCAGCGTCTGCCACAGACTGCTCTGATTACAGTGGCTTTGTGTCAAGCCTGATTCCTGGAGAGCAAGTCTCCTCTGTTCTTATTTTTCATACTTTCCTTGTCAATTCCAAAAAAAAAGCGGAAGAAAGAAATTTGTTAGTGTTCTAGCTCGGATTAAATTTATATAGTAATCTTGGGGAATTGACACTTGTATAAAATTATATCTTTCTATCCAAGAACATGGCATGTCTTTTCATTCATTCAAATCTTGTTTTATATCTTTTAATAAGATTTTATAAGCTCTATACTTTTCTTGTTAAGCATATTCTGAAGTATTTCATAGTTTTGGTTGCTGTAAATCTAATTCCCTCCCGCCAATTATGTTTGTAGGTAGTCACTCTAAGAGTAGAAAAAAAGATTGACACATTTGCTTCCAAGTGCAATAGAGCAGCTTTTGGCAGTGTGTGCTCCTGCTGAGAACAACTAGAAATGCCAGATAAAATAGTCCTCCCCTCCCCCCACCTCCCTCTCGCCTGCGCCCCAGAACAAATGTGTAAGGCAGGGAGGAGCTGCTGAACCAACCAGGCCCGGGGGGGGGGGGGGGGGGGGGGGGGGGGGGGGGGGGGGACAACTCGGAGGACAGGGTTCCAGAGGAGGGGACGGAGGCAAAGGGACCTAACAGTCTGCAGCTGCTTTTTATACCTTGATATAAAATTTTCTTTCAAACAAACAAAAGCTTTTGCTTTTTTTTTTTTTAAAGATTTTATTTTTCCTTTTTCTCCCCAAAGCCCCTTGGCACATAGTTGTATGTTTTTAGTTTTGGGTCCCACCAGCTGTGCTATGTGGGACGCCGCCTCCGCGTGGCCTGACCCAGTGGTGCCATGTCCACGCCCAGGACTCTAACCAGGGAAACCCTGGGCCACCAAAGCAGAGTGCACTAACTTAACCACTCGGCCATGGGCTGGCCCCAAGCTTTTGCTTTTTATGTTTGTCTTATATGCAGAGTCACCTTGCCCGATTCTCTTATTAACTCTAGTACTTTTTACTAGAGTCTCTTATGTTTACTAGGCATACAATCTTAACAGTAAAAAGAGTTTTATCTCTTTCTTTCTTAAGTTTATAGCAGCTATTTTATTTTCTTATCTCAATGCCCTTGTTAAACCTGGGTGGAATAACGAATACTTGATTAATGAAAAGAGTTGCTAAGACCTTGGATAATGGAACCAAGAAGTTCGTGAAATGTTTTGCACCCCTCACCTGCCAGGCTCTACGTCCCCCCCTCGTGTTAATCCTTACATCACAGGAGGCAGGCATTCCTCTCCCCGCTAACAGAGAGGAAAGGACCCTCAGAGAGGTTAGGTAACTTCTTCAAAGTCTCCTGGTGGGGGTGGCAGGGTAGGAGAGGCAGGGGGAAGGAGGAGACCGGGGAAGAGCTGCCACCACCTCCCCTTCTCTCCAGCATCCTGCGCTGGGTTCTGAAAGGAGTTTGAAGCTCTCCTAAGGGAACCAGCTGCTGAGGCAACAGAGCTAGCATTATGTAGTGAATCTGCAGGGGTGGCAAATGAGGGCTTTGTCCCTCATTCCATCCATTTGCTCACTCATTCATTCTCTCCATGAACGTTCGTGGAGCCCTGAGCACCTATTCTGTGCCAGGCCCTGCCCTAGGCACTGGGGACACAGGGATGATGAGGTCCAGTAACTACAGGATGGGCCTTGGCCCCAGGTGGGCAACAAGCAGAAGCACTTTCCAGGCAGAAGGAATGGCAGGCACAGAGAACAGAATGAGGCCGCCCTGGCCACAGAAGGAGAGGTTTAAGTACAGAAGAGAAGGCGCCACGGACAAGGCTGGGGGTATGGGGGTAGCTGATACAGGGCTGTTGGATCAGGCAGTCTTGTCCTCGCTGACCCTCTCCCTCATGGTCTGCCCAGTTGCCAGACTCAGGCTTGGTTCTGGACAGAAACTTGTTCAGCGTTCTCCACAGCATATTGTGCCCAAAGGGACTTGGCAACAGCAGAGGGGCCTCTGTGCAGCCCAGGTACCATGGAGGGGCTTCATCTTGCCAGGAACCTGCACTGTTGGTGAACTCAGGAGACACTGCAGATTTCTGTGCAGAAGTACCTGACAATGTGAGACCAAGTCTCACTCTCCTGGGCATCAGTGGGAGACAGTTACATGTGCCATGACACTATGTGTGTTAACAGTTTTCTTTTCTTTTTTTTCTTTTTTGAGGAAGATTAGCCCTGAGCTAACATCTGCTGCCAATCCTCCTCTTTTTGCTGAAGAAGCCTGGCCCTGAGCTAACATCGTGCCCATCTTCCTCTACTTTATATGTAGGACACCTACCAGAGCATGGCGTGCCAAGTGGTGCCATGTCTGTATCTGGGATCTGAACCGGTGAACCCCGGGCTGCCGAATTGGAACGTGCACACTCAACCTCTGTGCCACTGGGGGCCGGCCCCAACAGTTTTCTTAGTTTTAGGTAGAATTTTTCAGTCAGTGAAAAAAAAATTTTCTGTACTAAGAGTCAAGGAACACACCATTAACAATTCAGCACTAGTTCTAGTAAAATGAAAGGTCTTGTCAGTTTCACCTTGCAATGCAAGAAGTGCCTGCAGTGCCTGATGCCCTAGATATGTCTAACCTCATGATTTGGTCCATCTTATGCTTCATAGCAAACCAGGTAGAAATAGAAAAACTTCAGGGGCCCGTCCGGTGGCGCAGCGGTTAAGTTCGCACGTTCCGCTTCTCGGCCGCCTGGGGTTCGCCGGTTGGATCCCAGGTGCGGACATGGCACCAGTTGGCACGCCATGCTATGGTAGGCATCCCACACATATAAAGTAGAGGAAGATGGGCACGATGTTAGCTCAGGGCCAGGCTTCCTCAGCAAAAAGAGGAGGACTGGCAGTAGTTAGCTCCGGGTAATCTTCCTCAAAAAAAAAAAAAAAAAAAGAAAAAAGAAAAACCTCAATATTCAGGTCAAGATAAGCCAATGTGTTATAATACGAGAAAGATCCTGTCTCTAGAAGCAGAAGCCAAATACATAAAAATACAAGTGGAAAAAGCAAGAGCAAACTTAAAAACTATATGGGAAACAATAGAAAGACTTAGGCCCTTCATACAGAACTCCCAGGCATGTGTGAAGAGGCTCTGGAGGAATGTTTGCTAAAGATGAAAGACCTGACAGCTTCTCTTGGAGAAGAGAACATGGGTAATAACTTGGAATCAAGAGGCGGAGACAGTATTTATGACCAGACAAGAGGAGCCAGGAGGAAACTGACTGATGTGGAAAAGTCAAGCGTGTATTTACACATCCAAGATGGAGAGAAAAATCAATTCTGCATCAACATTGCTAAAGAAGAAAACAGAAAGGCCAGCATGATAGATCATCTCAAAAGTCTTCAGGCTGAGCAAACCTCGACTGAAAAAGTGCAGATCAAAATCTTCAGGGGAGAGGAAATGCAGTGACTGAACTTTGTCAAGAGAAAGAAATGGAGTCTTTTGAGAAATTATCTGTCCAGGAAGATCATTACTTGGGGCAGGAGGAGGAAACTTGAGGCAAATGACAAGATGAGCACATGAATGAAGAGCTGAAGACCTTCCGAGAGCAAGTCAAAGACACTGAAGAAAAGCCGGAAAGCATCATTTGTTCTCCTCAAACCCACATTATTTCCCTTGAACTAAAAGGTCATGATCACTGGAGGAGAGGTCAGGAGGCTGAAAGAAACTTCATCTCAAGGCAAAAGATTGCAGACATGAGACAAATGACAATGGAAACAGTGATTAAACGAGCTTCTAGAAGTGGAGCCTCATGTATCTGATAATCCAGGTGGAGTACTTTTCGGGGAGCATTTGCACCCCCATCCCTGGGTATGGGGTGCTGTTTCTTCTGAGATAGGATCATCTCAACACTGCTCCCCTCAGACCCTCTCCTCGGCTCCAAGGCGTTCCTCCTCCATTCCTAAATCTGGTGTTTCCAATAGATTCAAATGGGGATTCAGGGCAAGAAGACATCTTCCTCCCTGTCTTAGTCAGGGTTCTCCAGAGAAACAGAACCAGTAGGCTATATACATCCATAGACAGAGATTTATCTCAAGGAACTGGCTTACGCACTTGCGAGGCTGGCTGGTCTGAAGCCTGTAGGGCAGGCCAGCAGGCAGGAAGCTCTCAGGCAGGAGCCGAGACTACAGCCCACAGGTGACACAGTCCTCTTCCTCAGGGAAAACCTCAGTTTTGCTCTCAAGGCCCTCCAACTAATTGGATGATTATCAAGGATGATGTCCTTTACTTACAGTCAGCTGATTGCGGAGGTTAACCACATCTACAAAACGCCTTCACAACAACACTAGGTTAGCGTTTGATTGAATAACCAGGTGCTGGAGCCTAGCCAAGGAGACACATAAAACGAACTCCCTCTCCCCCAGGAGGCCTGGATGAACCCCTCTGAGACGGCTTTTCGCCAAGACATCCTCCTAATCTTCACTCACAGCCTGGGGTTTTCTCTGGATGCTCCCATCCAGAAAATGGAAGTATGTTACCTTCTGGGTTCACTGAGCCTCCACATGAGCTTTCTACTCAAAATTCTGAAACACTGCAATGACTTTACATCATGTCATTTATTTTTTTCTTCAAAATTATTTTTAATTATCTATTTTTTTAGTTTAAAAAACTTTTTACAACTCAACAATAAAAAGACCAAATAACCCAATTTAAAAATGGACAAAAAAATTAGAATAAACATTTCTCCAAAAAAGATACAAAAAAAATGGCTGATAAGCACATGAAAAGATGCTTAACTTTATTAATCTTTAGGGAAATGCTAATCAAAACCACGATGAGATACCACTTCTCACCTACTAGGATGGCTATGATCAAAAAGACAGAAATAACAAGGATTGGTGAGGATGTGGGAAGTTGGAACTCTGATTGGGGATTGTCAAATGGTACAGCCACTCTGGAAAGTAGTTTGACAGTTCCTCAAAATGTTAAACATAGGGTTTAACTATATGACCCAGCAATATCACATCCAAGAGAAATGAAAATATATGTCCACACAGAAACACGTACACAAATGTTCCTAGCAGCATTGTTCATAATCGTTAAAAAGTGGAAACCACTCAAATGTCCATCAGCTGATGAGTGGATAAATAAAACATTCCACACAATGGAATATTATTCGTCAAGAAAAAGGAATGAAGGACTGATACACGCTGCAACACGGATGAACCTGAAAACATTACGTTAAGTGAAAGAAGCCGGTTACAAAAGGCCACATGCTGCATGATTCCGTTTACATGAAACGTCTCGAATAGGCAGATCCACGCAGACAGAAGTGGATTAGTGTTTGCCAGGGGCTGAGGGGGAAGGGGATTGAGAGTGACTGCTAAAAGGTGTAGACTGTTTTTGGGGTGATGAAAATGGGGTGATGGTGCTTGTACAACCTGTAAATATTTAGAACACTAAACTGTATACTTTAAAAGAGTGAAGGTTTTTTTAAAGATTGACACCTGAGCTAACATCTGTTGCTATCTTTTTTTTTTTCTCTTTTCTTCTTCTCCCCAAAGCCCCCCAGCACATAGTTGTATATTCTAGTTGTGGCTCCTGGTTATGCCATGTGGGACACCACCTCGGCATGGCCTGATGAGCGATGCCACATCCACGCCCAGGATCCGAACTAGTGAAACCGTGGGCCTCCGAAGCAGAGCGCCGGAACTTAACCACTCAGCCACCGGACTGGCCCCAAAAGAGTGAATTTTATAGTAGGTAAATTATATCTCACTAAAAC
The DNA here is from genome assembly GCF_021613505.1 of Equus quagga. Classification (NCBI taxonomy): domain Eukaryota; kingdom Metazoa; phylum Chordata; class Mammalia; order Perissodactyla; family Equidae; genus Equus; species Equus quagga. Next base: position 28,422,711 of record NC_060280.1, read on the forward strand.
TCTTTAAAAATTTTTACATAAGTGATTTTACTTTTTTTAAAAAAAAGATTTTATTTTTCCTTTTTCTCCCAAAGTCTCCAGAACATAGTTGTGTATTTTTAGTTGTGGGTCCTTCTAGTTATGGCACGTGGGATGCCGCCTCAGCGTGGCCTGATGAGCGGTGCCATGTCAGCACCCAGGATCCTAACTGGCGAAACCCCGGGCCGCCAAAACAGAGCGTGTGAATTTAACTGCTCCGGGGCGGGGG
>NC_060280.1:28423057-28466911 GCF_021613505.1 Equus quagga
GGGGGGCTAGCCCCAGCAGTGGATTTTAATTTGATAAACCAGTCCACTATTCTCTAAACAATATATTATCTGAGAGCTGTTCATCCATCAGAGACATGTGAAATAGCAACATACTTTTCTCTCTGCCAATGCTTTTTATGAGTCTCAATAAATTTTAGTTGATTAAACAAAGTCTCTCAAAGCTAGGACTGGTGGAGGTGGAATTCCTGCTATGTTCTCAGCACCTCTCACTTGTTAATCTACACTCTTTCCACCGGTCTACCCAGCTCTGGAGATTACAAACAGAGCTCTCAACAGTAATCATCATGGCTTCAGGGGTCTATGAACTCCCAGGAATTACATGCAAAATGTGACATGTGGTCCCTGAGTAGAGTCTACTCCTTTCATCAGCTTCCCAAAGACGGTCATTGACCAACATTTCAGCGACATATGCAGGTTGGGCTGCGTTTGGATTTTGTAGCGGCATCTGTAGTTTTAGTTTGCCGAGCATCCTTTTCTCTTCTTGTCACAGCGCCCTCTCTTTGGGGGATGGGGCATGGGGTGGATTTTCCCCCTGCATTCCACACCGCCGCTGGAGGATCTTCCCTTTTCGTCTGGTTGCTAAATCCAGAGAATGTAATCCAGGAGGTGTCTGCATCTTTTCCCCACCCCACCCTCTATGAAGGACGCCAAACGGTCGTGCACGGAGCGGAGCAGGGACGGTTGGAGAAGAGGGCCAGGATCCAGATTCCCTGAAGCCAGCTCCACCCTCCCTTCCTTCCCTCTGCTGCGGGGGCGGCAAATTTAGCCTGGAGAAGGTAGGGGCGGTTACGTTCCAGAGACCGAAAGGCACAGAGTTGGAAACAGCTTAGTCTAGGAGAGCTGGTTCCTGGGGCTGCATGGAGTGGATGAGCCCAGCGACTAATAGGATCGGCCATGGCGAATCCCCCAGCACGGCACGCACTGCACGAAAGGTCGAAGCGCCGGGGTGGCTGAGAGGTCAGGATTACAGAAAGCCAGGAGCGCGCGCGAGAAGCTTAAAGAGCCAGGCTGCGCGTCCCGGACTGGGGTCATGGCCCCGTCCCGCCCGGCGGGAGAAAGCAGATTTAGCTCCGCCCCCGACCAAGGGAGGAGAACTGGCCCGGTCCCCCACCTCCCGGAATCCTAGTAATGCCAGGCCAAGACCACCTCCGAATCACGGATGACTTGTTAGTCAGTGAACTGAAGGTTAGAGGCGGAGGTCAGTCGGGGAGGTTGGGAAGTGACTGAAAAGAGAAGATGACTTTCTCTGGGTTCTGTGTGCGCCCCCCTTCCGGCTCCCACTTGGTAGCACCTTCCTGATCCCCTTATCTCTAAGGCGCTCAGAGAAATGCCCCCCTGCGGCAGCCTTCTAGGAAATGCTGCCTTGGCCGCCCAGGAACCATGAGCCCTGCAACCCCGGTAAGCAAGAGGTCTTTGGGACAGGAGGAAGGGTCCAGGGCCGGGTGGGTGGCCCCTCTCATATAGGGGATGGGACCAGGAGATTTTCAGGCCTGACAGGCCTTGTTCTCTGAATGACATCCTGGATCTTCTGTAGGTGGGGGTTTGTGGGGCTGAGCTATTCAAGGAAATCACCCTGGAGGGGCAGATAGATAAACCATATTCCTTCTCCAGTGGGGCACCTTCCAATCCATTTTTGTCTATGCCCTAGAACGACCTTTCCAATCCACAAATCGGACCACCTGACTCCTCATCTTGAAACCCCCACCTCTGGTCACTGTGTCATAATGTCCAAGCTCTCGAGCCTGTCTTCCAAGGCCTTCATATTACATCTTGCAATCCCTGCAGCTTCATCACCTACCACATCCCATGCCCTCCCCACCCCTGCACTCTGCTGTCCAAACACACTGAAATACTGCACTCATTTGAACTTCCTGACGAGTGCTCATATGAGTCTCTTAGATTTCCACTGAGAAACTCCTGCTGATCCATCAAGACCCCTTTCAGGGGCCAGCCCGGTGGTGCAGCGGTTAAGTGCCCACGTTCTGTTTTGCCGGCCCAAGGTTAGCCCGTTTGGATCCCGGGTGCGGACATGGCACGACTTGGCAAGCCATGCTGTGGTAGGTGTCCCACATATAAAGTAGAGGAGGATGGGCACGGATGTTAGCTCAGGGTCAATCTTCCTCAGCAAAAAGAGGAGGATTGGCAGCAGTTAGCTCAGGGCTAATCTTCCTCAAAAAAAAATAAATAAATAAAATAAAAGATCCCTTTCAGCATCCTCCGGAGGCCTTCTTGAACCTCTTGGGCAAAGTCAGACTCTTCTCTCCTGTCGTTGAATCACACCCTGTGCTTTAACTGTGTTTGTGTTTAGTCTCCCCAACCAGACTGGAAGCTGGGGAAGGAAGGAGGAAGGGCCTTGTGGGATGCCTCTTTGTGCCCTCTGCTAGCGCCCAGTGCAATGCCAGGCACAAAGTGAATACTGTATTGAGAAAACATGGCAAAACTAGGAGCCTGGCTTCTCCTTGCAACTTTACTTTTTTCTAGAAAATGAGTTCAAGATCTTTTTGTGTGTGTGTGTGAGGAAGATTGGCCCTGAGCTAACATCTGTTGCCAATCTTCCTCTTTTTGCTTGAGGAAGATTGTCGCTGAGCTAACATCTGTGCCAATCTTCCTCTATTTTATGTTAGACGCCACCACAGTGTGACTTGATGAGTGGTGCTAGGTCCGCACCTGGGATCCCGGCCTGTGAACTCTGGGTGGCCGAAGCCGACTACACCACTGGCCGATCCGAGTTCAAGATTCTTAGGAAAAAGTATTTCATGATAAATGCGTGAACAAATGTCAGAGAAAAATAAAATCGCAGGTGCAGCCTCTCACCTGTGCACCTGGTCAGGACAGGGGTACCACCCAAGAAAGGGTGAGTCCTGCCCAGCTCTAGGGCTGCAGACTACAAGTCCCAGTATGCCTCATGTCAGCACGTTCCTCCACGCCCCGCCCCCTCCCTGGGGGTGGGGCGGGGCCGGAGGGCGGGGCCCAGGGGTAGCGAGGCCCAGGGCGCAGCCTGGGGAGTGAAACGTCCCAGGCACTCTGGGGTGCACAAAGCGCAGGCGCAGTGGGTTGGGTGGCAGCAGCATCAAGTAGCGGCCGTTTTGCCAGCAGCATCCGCAACAGGTGTAGACAGGTGGGTGCATCAAGGTGGGGGGGTGGGGCGGCGCTGGCGAGGGAGTTTGCACCTGGCCCTCTTGTCTGACCTGTGTCAGGGCTTGGAGGGGGGAGGGAGCGGCAGGAGAAGCAGGGACGAGGCCGGGCCTTCCAGCCCAGGTGTGCCAGCCCTTGCTACGCAGCAAAAGGTGTGAGCGGGTGGGGGAGGGACAGAGGCACCTGCTGGTAAGTAAGTCCCCGTCAGGAACAGAGGGCATCTAGATTCCAATCCAAGCTCCATCACGCACTTGGACAAGTCACTTGCTGTCCCTCAGGTTGTCCATCTGTAAAGTAAGAGTAAGGATCCTACCCATCTAACTGGGTGACAGTGGGGACAAGGGGACGTAGTATATAGTATGTGCAGTGGTTCCCAAACTTTGCTGCACATTGGAATCATCTGGGGGTCTTTAAAGACTTTAAGTGCTTGCCTCCTGTCCCCAGACATTCCTGTTTGATTGTTATGGGGTATGACCTGGGTATAGAGTTTTAAAAGCTCCTTCTGGCATAATGGTTAGAAGCCAGGACTGTTGGGTGTGAATCTGGGCTCCACTGTTTACTAATCAAGCGGATCAGCGCAAGTGACTGGACCTCTCTAGGCCCCAGTTTCCTGGGAATAATAGCAAGGTTAGTTGTGAGGCTTCCCTGAGGTACGAGAAGAAAGCTCTGAGAGGTGTACCTGGCACATAGTGCTTGATCAGTCAGAGCTGCTGTTGAACTATTATTTTATGCACTTCGTAAACAGCTCAGGTGTGATTCAAACATGAGGGAACCTTTTCTTATCATGAAAGTCCCTCATTCATTGCCATGATTCTAATATTCTGTGCTGCCAACATTTCAAAATTCCAGGATTTCTAACATTTTAAGAGTTCCTCACTCCAGCCTCTGCCTGCCTCACAGACACACTTTTACAGATCTAGAATTGGAGGCTGGAGAGAAGGGACTTGGCCAAGGTTATGGCTGAGATTGGAATCCAGCCTCCTTACCCCCGACCCCCACCCCAGCGCAACGGGTGGCTGCCCTGCTGGCCCCCGCAGGACAGTGCTCCCATTCTCTGCCTGGAGCAGAGAATGGGGAGGAGACAAGCAGGCTTGCCCTTGTTTGTCTACTAACACTCCCTTAAACATTTCCACGGTGGCTCCCTCAGGGGGGCTGGGCTGGGGCTTCTCTCCGGGGAGCTGCTCTGGAGCTGCTGATGAGGCCTGTGTGTCCTGTGGCTCCTCTGGCAGGTGCCGCCTGATTCCATCCTGGAAAGTCCTTTTGAAGAAATGGCCCTGGTGAGGGGCGGCTGGCTGTGGAGACAGAGTGAGTGGCCCTGGGCCAAGCCCTTGTCTGTCCTGCATCTTGTCCAGGGGTAGGGGTGAGGGAAGTGGCTTGTTGAGCCTGCCACAGTGAACCCCGCTCCCCCAAAGTAGGCCCCTTTTATCCTCCCCTCCTTTGTCCATTCTCTTCCCTCTGTGTGGAATGTCCTTCCCATTCTTGACAGCTTGGTAAACTACTTTTTCTTCAAGACCCAGCTCAGATGTCCCCCTCTGTGACAAGCCTTCTCTGACTTTTCCTTTAACCCCCACTCCAGCCCCTGCTGTAGCGCCAAGCTGGGTTACAGGCTCCCTTTTCTGTTCTCCACTGCCTCATAAATCCCCGTTACAGCACCGATTTCCCCATAATATAACTGTCTTTACCTCTCCCCCACCCTGTACTGGCCCCAGCCCGTGAGCTCATCAAGTGCAGGGACTGGGTTTCATCCTCTTTGTGCCCCCAGCACCCAGCCCAGGGCTGGCCACAGAACAAAATGAAAAATGGCTCTGTGCTTTGGAATCCATAAAGCTCTAAGAAGTTCCCTTGTGTCTTTGCCCTTTCCTGATAAGATTTCCAGTGGCAAATGTCTGGAATGAGGACTCAGGCTTTCACACCCACCTCTGACCAGAGTCCTGATCTGAGCAAGAGCTCTGGGGCTGGAAACCCCATGTTCCATGACCCATTCTCAGTCCAGTCCGTTCCATAAACACTGAGCCCAGGTCCTGCTGGGTGCCAGGACCCATGTCGGGGAGCTGTGGGCGCCCAGTCTGGTGGAAGAGGCAGACACTACATGAATAACCATCACACAAATCAGAAATAAAAGATAAGATGGAGGCTCAGGGTAGGGAGAGGTCTTTCCCTTAAAGAGACCTGGGGCTTGGCCTTGGAAGCCCCCAAGGAATGGCTCTGGTCACTTATTTACCGTTCAGCACATTTATGCAGCCTCTACTACGTGTAGTTGCCTCCAATGGGAGGCAGTTGGTGAGCAAGCCAGAAAGAGGCCCTGCTGTAATTTTAGAGGGAAGATAGACAAGGAAGGGGCAGTTACAACTCTGGGGACTTGGGTGAGGGAATTCAGAGCCCATCCAGGGCTTCTGCCCCCCTGGCAGTCTCCACGATCAGCCTGCCTGGCGGGTCTGGAATGTCACACAGGCTCCATCCTCCGCCGCTGGAAGCGAAACTGGTTCGCCCTGTGGCTGGATGGGACCCTGGGCTACTACCAAGACGAGACTGCGCAGGATGAGGAGGACCGCGTGCTCATCCACTTCAATGTCCGAGACATAAAGATCGGCCAAGAGTGCCATGGTAAGCAGAAGCTCCTTCCTCTCTGGCACTGTGACCATGGGCGTGGCCCTCCCACTGTGTCTGTGTGAAAACAGCTGCTTCAGAAGGCTCTTTGCAGCTTTCAGGGGGCATCCACAGACATTGCTCCTGGGCTCTATCAACTCCAATTCATGTGGATGTGAATTAAGAAATCAGTTCCTTATTGAGTTCCTACCCTGTGCTGGGCCTGGGCCCTATTCTGGGGTCACAGAGGTGAGTCAGACACAGTTGTTGCCCTCTAGGTGCTAGGAATTGGATAAAGATGAAATGAGATAAGGCAACTCAGAGAAGTTAAGTGACTGGCCCCCTCAGGCACACAGCAAATCTTCCTACCACAGCTCAGGCTAACTGGGAAATAGATGTACCTAACTAGGGAAGCAGGCAATGTGGAAAGTTGAAAAGATCTAAATAGTAAGCAGAATCCCAAAGAAAGTGTGTGGGATCAGAGGAGGCTGGCAATGGCCAATAAACACGACTCAGAGAAGTCAGTTCCTATTCTTGTTCCTGGTTTACCTGGGGGCTCTGGGGCCTGTGCCCTGTGGAACCCCATATATGTGTGTCTGCCTCTAGATGTGCAGCCCCCAGAGGGCCGGAGCCGAGACGGCCTGCTGACGGTGAACCTACGGGAGGGCGGCCGCCTGCACCTCTGCGCAGAGACGCGGGATGACGCCATGTGAGTCACTCCCAGGAGAGCATGTGGTGGGATCTTGGGGAATGTGATCAGGTGCTTCCAGCTCATTGGGCCTTCTGGTTCCCTGAGGATAGGAAAAGGGGATGAAGACCAGTCAGCATGGTGGTCTCATTGAGGCTGGGCAGAGTGGATTTGAATGGCTCATGGTGATTGGTATGGTATCCAGTAAACTCCTCACATGGTCTGTGATGAACTCAGGACTGTAGGGGGAGGGGTGTGTACACCTGCCTCAGGTGTGTAGTCCCTCACCATTCAGAGTTGGGTATTCAGCAGCCTCTGAAGTGAGCCCTCTCTTGAGGGTAATACAAAGGACTGGACAGCCCAGTGGCATCCTCAAAGGACCCTCCTTCTCACTCTCTTCTGAGAAGATGCCATGGTTGGGGGACTCTGATCTAAGGGGTAATCCCTGACCTGCCTAACACAGGCAGCCCACTGTGTCATGGCGGCACCCCAATGTCAGATGCAGATCCATGCTTTGAGACAGGGCATGTCTTCCTCAGGGACCGTCTGCTCACTCACATTCTTTCCCTTCCTACTCTCTGGCAGAGGGTCAGTTGGCCTTTGCATTGTAGGAGAATGAAAGAGATGGGGTGTGTGGGAGTGGGGGAAGCTGAGCTTCGGGTAGACAAAGCACAGAGCCGCCTTGTCCACCCCAGCCAGGTGCCATGGCAACCAACAAAGGCCCAATTGTCTGGTGTCCACTGGGCCTTCCCGGGGCTCTGGGGTCAGAGCATCGGGGAACTGTGTTTGCAGGTTTGGGGTGTGGAGGTGGGCTGCAACCCAGGCATGTCAGAATCTGAAGCCCTCTAAGAGACCAGCCAGCCCAGCTGTCTATTGTCTAGATGGGGAAACTAGAACTTCTAGAAGGGAAGAGACTATGGGCTAAGAATGAATTAGGAGGCTCCGGCTCAATTGAGGGCCCCCTCCATGTGACTGGGGCAGGGGTGAGGCCACCTTTGTCTACCCAAGGGAATCAGAAGAATCCCCCCCTTCACAGGAGACTGGGGCTAGAGGCTGGGTTGAGGAGGGAATGTAAAATGTAGGGGCCAATTCCCCTTCTCCCAAACTGCCCCCTCACGGTCTGGCGGGGTTTGCTTTGCAGAGCATGGAAGACAGCGCTGATGGAGGCGAACTCCACCCCGGTGAGCCCCCATTCCCTCCCTCTCTCCTCCCCACCCCTGCCTGCCATGGAATCATGGGTGACTCAGACTCGGTCTCTGCCTGCCAGGAGTTCTCATTTCCCATATATGTGAGTGAATAGACTGCAGACTCAGATGCCCTGAGTCCCAAGTGGAAAAGGACAGAAGACAGCCAAGTGGTGCTTGGGGGAGGGAGACAGAGGCCTCCAAGAAGGCTTGTTGAAGGGGGTGGCGTGTGAGCTTGGAAAGGAACTGTCTTTTTTTGAGCAACTATTATGTTCCAGGTGTGGGTGCAGGTACAATTCCACCTACTCCTCCTAAGAGTCCTGAGAGGTTGGCACTATTGTTCCCTCTCTGCAGATGATAAGATTGAGCTTCATTCATCCACACAACAGATATTTACTGAGTTCCTACTATGTGCCAGATACTGTGCCAAGGGCCAGCGATCAGAGGCAAACTAAGGAGATGCGGGCCCTGCCCTCCTGGACCCAGCCTAATGAGGAGCCAGACGTGAAGCACTAATTACACCATTGATGGTTCCATTGCCATGGTGGTAACTGCCCTGACAGAGACATGGAGTGTGCATTCCATGTGCCACCACCTTGGTGGCCTGATCCAGGTGGAAGTTCAGACAAGGCTTAAGATGTGACCTGAAGGATAAACAGAATTGACTGGGTGAAAGGGGTGGCTTGGGTTGAAGGGCACAGCTTTTCAGGCAGAGGGAACTGCATGTGCAAAAGCCGTGAGAGGGGTTAAGACTTTGGCAAGTAAAAGAATAGAAGGAAGGCTGGGGTGGCTGGAGCTTACGGAGGGAGAGAGCTGTGGGGAAGGAGGGTTGACAGGGCCGGGCCTTATGGGCTGTGTTAAGGATGCTGGTTTCTGCTAAGAGCACTGGGGAGTCATTGAAAGTTGTTGTGTGTTTTTGTTTTTTTTTAAGATTGGCACCTGAGCTAACATCTGTTGCCAATCTTCTTTTTTCTTTCTTCTTCTCCCCAAAGCCCCCCAGTACATAGTTGTGTATTCTACTCGTAGGTCCTTCTGGTTGTGCATGTAGGACACCGCCTCAGCATGGCCTGATGAGCGGTGCCATGTCTGCGCTCAGGATCCGAATTGGCAAAACCCTGAGCTGCCGAAGTGGAGCATGCAAACTTGACCACTTGGCCATGGGGCCGGCCCCTCATTGAAAGTTTTTAAGCAGAGGGATGGCACGAACAGATCAGACCAGATTTGTATTTTTAAAATGATAGTCTAGGGGTCGGCCCCATGGCTGAGTGGTTAAGTTCATGTGCTCCACTTTGGTGGGCCAGAGTTCGCTGGTTCGGATCCTGGGCACGGACCTACACACCACTCATCAAGCCATGCTGTGGAGGCATCTCACATAGAAGAACTAGAATGATTTACAACTGGGATATACAACTATGAACTGGGGCTTTGGGAAGGAAAAAAAAAAAAAGAGAAAGATTGGCAACAGATGTTAGCTCAGAGCCAATCTTCCTCAAAAAAAAAAAAAAAGATAGTCTAGCTGGTAGGTAGGGAATGGATTGTAGAGGATCAGAGTGGATGCCTGTAGACCAGTTAGAAGGCTGGGACAGTGTCCAGATGATGGGCTGGAGGTCTGGACTAAGGCCTTGCTGGCAGAGACAAGCTGGTGAGGATAAGACAGATTTAGGAGGTAGAGTCAACAGAATTTAGTGATTGTTAGAGGTGTGGGTTTGAGAAGCCACCCAAAGCCCCCAGCTTGAGGGTGGCCCAGTTTGGCCTCAATTCCCGTTTGCCTGAGTTCAGATTCTCTGCTTGCCCCTTCTATCTGTGGAGCCCCTTCTCATCTAGAGAGAAAGTCTGCTGCGAAGTAGCGGGGAAGACTGGGACACATTTATAAACCCCCTTGGGCATCCCCCTGCGGAGGGCCAGGCATTGTGCTGAGCACCCGGCACTGGTTATATCACTTAATCTTCCAACAGCCCAGGTCGAGGTTGGTATTTTCGGTCTCATTTTACCGATAGGGAAGCTGAGGTTCAGGGGGAAGTGACTTGTCCAAAGTCTTAAGCCAATGGAAGAGCCTATACTGGAACCTAGGTTGGTGAGTGTTTGAGAGGAGGGCATTATCAGCAAAGGAACTGCAAGAGCAGAAGTGGGGAAGTGATATGTGCATGTGCGTGTGTGCTCACTCATGCATCTAAGGGTCAGGAGTCAGGCCTGGCTGGAGGATAACACAGGGAGGGAAAAAAATAGGAGTGGTGACCTCTGAGGAGCCACGTCACGAAGGGCCTTGAAGGAACTGAACTTTATCCTGAGGGTTGTGGGGAGCGATAAAGGACATTAAGCAGGGAGGGCTGTGGTCAGACTTTGGGGAGCAGACTCAGCCTTCTGGGTGAAGGCTGGATTAGAGGAAGCCGGGAGTAAGGAGGCTGGGGCAGTAGTCAGCAGGGCAGAGGGACCCCTGGTTGGGTTAACCTGGCTCTGAGCTCCAAATCCCTCTTATGCAGAGCAAATCAGTCCCACCCAAGACAGGCGAAAGGAAGGAGGTGAGGGCTGACCGTTCTGCACTCTGTGACTCTATGAAGCTACCTTGTCCCTTCTCTGCCTGTCCACCTTCCTGCTGCTCTGCTTACCCTCGCCGTGACCCTCTGCTCCACCTCCCACTGCTCCACTCTCACACACACATCCCTCTGGTTCCAGGGCTTGCTCCAGCGGAGTGTGTGCCCCTGTGTCTTTGTACCAGTGTCTGCCTGTCTCTGTGTGTTCCCGCCTGTGTCCGTGGGCTTCTCTCGGTCCTGTGCCTACATAGGAGTGACCTGTGCTTTGTCCCTCCACATCCTGTAGGTTCATACCCCACTCTGGGTGGAGGTTCCAGGAGAAGCCCCTGACCTCGGCTGTTCCAGGAAACACAGGGCCAGGGGCACAGCCAAGGGCAAGGCTGGGGGGCCAGTGAAGGGGGCAGGTGGGCGGGAGGGCGGATCAGAGCTGTTCTGTCCCCCCTGGAGACTGGGAGCCTCAGCAGCCTGAAACAGGTGAAGGTGGGCTAATTCTGGAGAGTCAATACTGGCCCTTCTTCTCTGTGTAACTCTGGCAAAGTCACCACCCCCTCTGAACCTGCCCCCACTACCATGGGCTGAGGAGGAAGAGGACACCCCCTTCCCCTGCCCAGCTGGCAAAGGGCTCTAGTAGGGCCTGTTAAAGGCTCCAAGTCTCTCCAGGTATAGAGGGCCTCTGACACCCTCCCTCCCCCTTCTTGGGTTTCTGTGGGTTGAGCAGGCCCCAGCTGGAGCCACCGTCCCTCCCAGGAGCCGCCGGGTTTGCCCCACGGTCAGGTGTGTGACCCGCTCGTGGAGCCCCTGTAAGGTTGAGAGGCGGATCTGGGTAAGTGCTGGCTCAGCCCTTCCTGCCTCCATTCTGGCCACCAGGATATGCCTCCAAAAGTGGGTCCGGTCACATCCCTTCCCTGCTCACGAACATTCCATGGCTCCCCATCAACCACAAGACACCAACAACAGCCCTGCTTTCAAGGTCCTTGGGATCTGGTCTGGGCCAGTCTCGCCTAGCACATCCCTCTCATCCCTGTGCTCCAACTGCTGTGCTGTACCCTCTGCTCCCAGCTGCGCCTGACTTCTTCCCTCTTCCTAGCCTTTGCACATGCTGTTCTCTCTGCTACGAAGACCCTTAGGTTCCTTATTCACTTGACAAACTGATGCTTATCATCTAAGACCCACCTCAAAGGCTGCCACCTCCTCAGGGAGGACCTCCCAGACCTCCAGGCATTGTCACTCCCCCCCCACAGCCCACTACACTAATGCTTAGTGCTGTCTTCATTCTGCCTGGTTTCAAGTCTGTTTATTTCTGTCTCTATTCTCCCATGAGACCTGGAACTTCCTCCAAGGCAAGGACCAGGTCTGAACAGCTCTGCCCTTGTGGAGCCTGGCACAGTGCTAGGTATACAGCAGGTGCTCAATTAGTGCTCAATGATGGGGACAGTCTATTTTGACCCTCCTTATTCCTGGTGCATGAGGGTTTGGCGCAGGTAGGCCTCAGACACTGTTCACTGAATGAGCAAATAAGTGAAAGCATAAGATGGAAAGAGTGAAAGCCTGTTACAGCCCCACTACTGCATGTTATAATTTAATCCGTGTCTGTCTCCCTGCCTACTCCCCACAGTGTTTCTGGAAAGCAGGATTTGAGGATGAACCCTCTCTCTGTCCCCAGTGCTCTGCCCGACATGGGGTGGGCACAGTAGCGGGACTTGCCTTAGAGAATCTGTGGTCTTATGGTCAACTGTGAGCTCCTTTTCTAGCACAGTGGTGCTCAATGTGACTGGGCACTAGAATCGCTTAAAGGACTTTAAAAAAAAATACAAATGTTCAGATCCTACCTCTGGATGCTCTAATTTCATAGGTCTGGGCTTGGGCCTTGGAAATAGAAGTGCTTTTCTATTATCAGAAGTGCTAGGACCACCCAGTTGCATAGATATGGCTCTGCAGGATTCTCACTGTGCCGTGGGAGTGGGCAGTGTAGGAAATACTGTCCCCATTGACAGAGGAGAAAACTGAAGCTCTGAGAGTTTACCTCACTTGACCAGGGTCACTTAATTCATCAGTAGGAGGCAGGACTCCCAGCCCAGCATTCTGAGGCATGCCCCATGCCTAAGCTAGGATACAAATCTGTTTAAAGTGGGAATGCCTAAAAATAAGACTTAAAAGGCTGTAAACCTAAGTATGCAACAGCTTTTCCCAGGGAAGGGATCTATTTGCATGTGGCTGGCCTTGTCCCCATCTGCAAAAGGGGCTGGGTCTGCAGAGAGAGAGAGGATCAGGGATCAAGCCCTTAGGTTCTGTCTGTGAGATCTCTGGGGGATCCCCTGCCCTGTTGCCAGGTGACCCACATGACTTTACCTCTGGGCCTCCCAGGCCTGGAGGGTAGAAACAGGTGCCCCATGGGGACGAGGTGGTGTTTTCCATTCTCTCCAGGGCCTGACAGGGCCACTGGCTCACTATGCAGCTGTAAGGCAGGTGTAGGCTCTGGACCTCAACTTCCCTACCAGTAGAATTGGGGGTCTGAGTGTTTACATCTCTCTAGCTCCTTCTAGGCATGAAGCTCAGATCCTGGCCACCCCCACCAGAAAGCCCCGTTGGATCACCTTTGGGGAAGGAGCACAGTGAAGGAAGTCACTTGAGACTGAGCATTGCTTGTCTAGCCTCCTGCATTACCCTGGGACTGGTCGTTGTCCTTAACCTGAAACTGGACTTAGAGTTGGGTGACCTTAGTTCCAGTCTGGCCCTGTATTTGATTCATTGAGATAAATTCAATACATTAAACACCTACCAAGTTCCAATCAGGCCTGACTAGACCCAGTCCCTGCCCTTGGGGGAGGAGGGGTCTCCAAGTCTGATGGGAGGGACACACACTCACAGGGATACAAACAATGACACTACAGGGTTATTGCTGCTGTGATGGGGGAACTCTAAGGGGTATGGGTGCCCAGGTGGGACCCCAACAGAACCTGAGGTTCAAGGAGACTGATACTTGATTCGAGACTGAAAGACAGGTAGTCGAATGAAAAAAGATGAGGGGGGCATCCCTACCAAAGGGAGATGGCATGGAGATTTGAAATCACAAAGTGTGCTGGGAGAACTCCCCTTCACAGCCAAACTTGTTGAAAGAGATATGACATGTTGATTCCATCCCTCACCTCTCAACCATTCTTCAGCCCTCCACAGTCTGGCTTCTTCCCCCAACCACTTCTCTGAAAAGTGTTTTTTCAGTCACCCACAACTTCCAAGTTGCCAAAACCAAAGGCTTATTCTCTTGGCACTGGCCAGCAGGATGGACAGAAGAGCCTATTTAGAAGATAAAATCCTGAAACCTGGTGGCTAATGTCATGTGCAAGATGAGTGTGTGAAGACAAGGGTGCCCACCTGATGTCCTGGTTCGAGTGCATGATGGTGGCATTTAGAGAAAGGCATTTACAGAAGAGCAAGTTTGGGGGGAATGGAAGGATGATGAAATCTCTTAGAGATGAGTGTAGTTTAAGACCCCTGGACTTCTAAGGAAAGCTGGACCATTTGAGTGTGAAGCCCAGTTAGAGAGAGAGAGAGGGTGGAAGGGGGCTAAGAAGAAGGACCCAGGAGAGAAGGGGATCCTACCCCTATTGCAGGTCTGCTCCCACATGGGGAAAGTGAGGGGCTTGGATGAGGAGCTTCCATTTAATTCTGCACATACTTAGTGGTTCTTGCTATTCACTAGGCCCTGCTGGTGACAGAAATGAATCATACACCTTGCCTATAGGTGGCTCCCATTTGGGGTGTAGACACGAAAGGCCAGGAAGCATGGGAACAAGAGGTACAAGCATAATCCACAGAGAACTCAGAAGGAAAGGATTCTTTCTGAGATCAGAAGGGCTTCCTGGAGTCGGTAACTTTTGAGTTAGGCTTGCAGGGATTGGTGAAAACCTAATGGGGGAGGGAAGAGGGCAAGGAGTGCAGTCCCCCCTCCCAGAGAGAACACTGGCCGTTCTTCTCTGAGCCTCCATCCCCAGCCCTGTGGCAATGCCTGAGTAAGGATCAGAGGAGGTAACACATGAACACCTGCCTCAGGACCTGGCACATGGTGGATGCTCGATAGTACTTTAGTTACTTCTCATCCCTACCCTTCCTTTTCCTTCCTTCCTCCCCAACCCCCTTTTATTTCCTGGGCCTGGGGCTTGGCCAGCTCTCCCTCCCCATGATTAGGAGAGTAGAGAAACCCATTGGGTATCTCCAAGTGGGACCACTAGAGAGCTGCTAGCAAATATTAGACCATCTATGAAGGGAATTTGGGAGCCATGGAGAATTTTTGACCAGGGGAGTGCTAGGTAGGAGGCCAGAGCAGGAAGATAGCATCACTGGGAGTTGGATGTGGGGGCTGGAGTTGTAGAGGACAAAGACCATGGACCTTGTGGGGAGGCAGGGCCTTTCTCCTGGAGCTTGCTGGTCCCTGGAGACCCATTTCTAAACTTGGTGAGGCGGCTCCATGGGCCCAGAGCCCCGGGTGGTGGGTAGGGGACCACACCTGGGCCAGGGAGTTCCCGGGCAGCTAACCTGGTGGGGCTTCCCAGGTGCGTGTCTACAGCCCGTACCAGGACTACTATGAGGTGGTGCCCCCCAACGCGCACGAGGCCACATATGTCCGCAGCTACTACGGACCGCCCTACGCAGGTATGTCTCCGGCCTGCTCCGCCCTGCCCCCTGCCCGATCCGGCGTCAGGCCCCGCCCCGCCGTGGTCTATCTGTCCAGACCAGGCCCCACCCTTTTAGTGATTACGGATTTTCCCAGGCGGGACCCTCTGCAAGACCCTCCCCATCCTGAGACTCCTAATAGTTCTTGGACCAGCGCCCCTCCCCACTCCAGAGCTGACCTCACCTCTCTAGACCGGCCACTATGCATTCCCCTCGGCTGCCCAGCAATACCCGTTCCTGCGCTGACAGCGGCCCCTGGTGGCTAATATGGGAACGGCCGCCTCCTCCCGCTCCGGGGTCTAGCCGTTGGGACCGCCCATTCTCGGGTGCAGTGTGACGATTTCTTAGAGATCTGGGGGTTTCCTTGCCGTTCCACCGTAGCCCCACGGTCCAAGAACATCTGTAGCAGATCCAAGGCCTGGAAGCCCTGGGGACGGAGTGCGCGTTCTTCTCGCGTTAAGCCCTCAGTTTCTTCAAGTGGGGAGGAGAGTGGGCTCAGCGCCTTACCTTCGGTTGGGCTGGAGTCAGGCTGGAGGAAGGGGACGAAGATCTCTCTGCTCTGTTCTCTGAGGTCTCCGGCCCTCATGGGCGGGCTCTCTCTGCAGGCCCTGGCGTGACGCACGTGGTAGTGCGGGAGGATCCCTGCTACAGCGCGGGCGCCCCGCTGGCCATGGGCATGCTCGCCGGGGCCGCCACGGGCGCCGCGCTCGGTTCGCTTATGTGGTCGCCCTGCTGGTTCTGAGCCCTGGAACTCGGAGCGTGGACCCTGTGCATAGACCAACAGTCCCCTTTTCCTCCTTGACCTCATCCTCTGCCATCTAAGCCCTGACCCACTTTGGCCCCTCCTTTCCATTAGCCCCTTCTAGGCTTGGATCGTCCCTCTACTCCGCCCCCCTCAACCCCCATCGGAAGAAGCTATCACCCCAGGCACAAACATAGCTCAAAGTCCTTTATCTACCGCTAGACACCCCATAAATCCGTTATAGACACATGGATATGCTTCCTCCAAACACATCAAGACACAGAAAACACAACTCACGTGGCTTCAAGTTCCCCAGGCGCTGGAGACACAGGAGTCAGGTTCTTTCCTCTGGCAGCTCCAGGCTTGGTGGGGAAAACACGAGTAAGCAAACACTTGACAACGCAGAGCAATCAGTCCTTTGACACATGAGAGCAGAGAGGGAGGAAAGTAGGCTAGGAGTAAGGTTGTTGGCAAGAGTGCAGAGCCATGAACATCATGGCATGTCCAAGGAATGGAAGGGGAGTTCAGTTGGGCTGGGGTTGGGGCAGGGGTCAGATCACAGTGGCCTTCCAGGCTAAGGAGCTTGCTGGGTAAAGGGGAGATGTGAACTTTTTGGAGGGAAGTTTCATGATTGCATTTTTTGTTTTATTACTAATGACATACCCAAATCTAAACACTTCCTGGTTTTAGCCCCACCCTTCCCACTACCAGCTTCCTGGGTCTCCTGTTCCATCAGTACTCAGAAAGCACCTGTTTCCCATGTCAGGGTGCCTGGGGCGGCAACTGAGCTGAACCTGGGGTCCCCTTGCTGGGGGGAGGGGAGTTTTGTTTGGGACCTCCAGCCCTAGGATGGTGCCTCCATCAGAAAATGCATTTCTGGTCCCCAGGAGCTTGACCCTCTGTTCATAGCTGTCGCTGTCACCATCTCAGGCTTTGTCTCTTCCTTCACTTTGGGGAAGATGGCAGTGTTCACCTCTGGGGCCTGATCTACCTTTGTCTCAACCTGGAAGGCCCCACATGTGCCCCCCCCCCCCCCCGCAGATGGCCCAGCCGGCTCCCCATGTGGCCCCCTTCCAACCCCACCCCCCCATCCTGTCCCAATTGCCCATAGAAATGCTAACATCCTTGCCCAGTAGCCAGAGTAGCCTGCTAAAGTTCCCTAGTAGATGGGGGCTCCAGTGGCTTTGCTGCAGAAACTAATAAAGATGTGGTTGGCTCTAGCCCTGGCTTTGGCTTTGTTTGTTCCTCCAGGGGACCCTGTCTCCCTGGACATCTCTGTGACTCAGCACCTACTAGTGCCTTGTCTGGTATAGTGAGAAGAGTGTGGATTCTCAGGTCAGGCAGAACTGTTGACAGTATGTTAGCTGAACAATTTGGGGCAAGTCATGTAACCTTTCTGGGTCTTGTTTTCCCCACCCATAGGTGGCAGGTTGAAGCCGGCCATCCCCAAGGGGAGAGGCTGCATCTGTCATCTGAGCTCATGGGTGATCCAGGCCATGCCCTCTCTGATTTCTGAGAGTCCTGTGGTGTTGGGGTCTTTTCTAGTAGGTTCCCATCCTTCTAGAGTTGAATCAATGAGTTGGTCTCATGGAGACCAGGTGGCCAGGGAAGGAAACACAGCCATTTTGCATCAGGCCTTTTGAGGCTGCAAGTGACAGAAACCCCCCTGCTCAAACTGATTCAAGCCAAAGAAGGGAAAACATTGGGCCAGATCACTGAGAATCCAGAAACTGCGTGGTCCAGGGGCTCAAACACTGTCACCTAGACTGTGCTTTGTTTCCGTCTTTACAGCCACTGGGCTGGTTCATGTAGAGGCTGCAGTGCTATTCAGCAGCTCCAGACTAATGCCCTCTTGCATTCAAGTCTAGACAAGAAAGCTTCTCAGGGCTGGCCCCACGCCCGAGTGGTTAAGTTCACACATGCCACTTTGGTGGCTAAGGGTTTCACTTGTTTGGATGCATGGCACTGCTCATCAGGCCATGCTGAGGCAGCATCCCACATAGCACAACCAGAAGGACCTCCAACCAGAATATACAACTATGTACTGGGGGACTTTGGTGGGGAGGCGGAGGAAGAAGAGGAGGGAGGAGGGAGGAAGAAGAAGGAAGAAGAAGGGGGGGGAGAAAGATTGGCAACAGATGATAGCACAGGTGCCAATCTTTAAAAAAAAATTTTTTTTTTCTTTAAAAAAGCAAGCTTCTCTTCCTCCAACAGTGTGAATAAAAGTCCTGGGACTGGGCTGGCCTGGTGGCGCAGCAGTTAAGTGCACACGTTCCGCTTCTCGGCGGCCCGAGGTTCGCCGGTTCAGATCCCGGGTGTGGACATGGCACTGCTTGGCACACCATGCTGTGGTAGGCATCCCACGTATAAAGTAGAGGAAGATGGGCACGGATGTTAGCTCAGGGCTAATCTTCCTTTAAAAAGAAAAAGCCCTGGGACTGATAGACATTAGCCCAAATTGGGTCCTGTGGCCATCCCTGAATCTACAGTGATGTGGAAAAGATGGTCTAAAACAACAGGGCTTAGAGCAGGGGTGGGTGGTGTCCCAAAGGAAATTTAGGGCACCATTCCCAGAAGTCGGATGAATAGATGAGGGCTGGGTAGCGAAAACATCGGGTGTCCACCTCAGCCATATTCCCAGAGACATCAACTTAAAGGGAGACATAAACAAACAGGAATGATTCAATGAGGTAAGCGAGGAACGTGGTGCAGTGGGAGCTTTGAGGAGGAGGTAACCAACTCTGCCAAGGGAACTGGGAAAAGCTTTGGGACAGGAAATTTAGGGTGAGCCTTGAAGGATGAGTAGGAGTTTGCCAAGCACAGAAGGGAGGGAGAGCTTTCCACACACAAAGAACAGATGAAAGAAATGGCACGAGCAAAGGCCTTAGAATACTTGGGCCTTGAGAGCACTGTGAAGTTCAGGAAACAGTCTGATGTCACAGCAGACTGCATGGTGAGGAGGGGTGGTGGGTGGAGCCAGGTTATAGAAAACCTCCCACAGCTGGGTTAAGGGCTCTTTTCTCTGTGCCCCTATAGCCTTAGAGCTACCATTTGTCATGGTCCCAATGACACCATGGTTCTTTCCACTCACCTCACTGAACAGAACAAGAGGGATGCAAATGGATGCTCCAGATGCAGTTTGCTTCAAAATCTCTCCACTAATATGATTGCAGCATGAATTTTTTATCTTCCAGCTGTTCAGCAGACAATTATTAAATTATTCACATACACATTAAGACAATAATTCTCACAGAC
Organism: Equus quagga; assembly: GCF_021613505.1. Taxonomy (NCBI): domain Eukaryota; kingdom Metazoa; phylum Chordata; class Mammalia; order Perissodactyla; family Equidae; genus Equus; species Equus quagga. The sequence continues at coordinate 28,441,871 of NC_060280.1, forward strand.
AACACAGTCTAATCTGGAGGTGACCTACTGATCACATCTGGCCCACACATTGTTTTGTTTGGTCAGCAGAGTGTTTTAAAAAATGTTTTGAATTAAAATGTGATACCACTACACAACCACCTAAATAGCCAAAGGTGAAAAAGACAGATAACATTAAGTACTGATGTGGAGCAACTGGAAGTCTCATGAGTGTAAACTTGTACAACTGCTTTGGAAACTGATCAATAAAACCAAACATGCATACCTCATAAACTGTCAATTCTACTCCTAGGGTATACCCAACAGAAATGTGTACATGTGTTCACCAAAAAATAATACGTACAAAAGTGTCATAGAAGCATTGGAAAAAACTTAAATGCCAGAATAGGTGGATCCACTGGTAGATCCCATTGACAAAATGGAATACTATTCAATGAGAACTATCCATAAGTATATGCAAAATTATGGGTGAATCAAAAAAAAAAAAAAAAAAAAGCAGAGAGGACAAGGGAGTGAAGAGGAGGTGGGAAAATAGAGTTATACAATTGCTAAGTTTCCCGTACCTATGTAAAGGAGTACAATATTAACTTAAGTATATACTGATTAGTCAAAGATGCACATTGAAATCCTTAGAGCAACCACTGAAAATACAATGCAAAGCAGTTAAGCTAAAAAAGCAATAGAAGAATTTAAAAACAGATGTGGCAAATAGAAAACAAGTACCAAAATGGCAGGCCTAAATCCAAACATTAATAATTACATTAAATGTAAGTGAACAAAAAGCACAAATTAAGAGACAGAGATTGTTGGAATGAATACGCAAGCAAGACCCAACTATACGCTGTGTACAAAAGACACACTTTAAAATATACAAATAGGTTGAAAAATAGAAGGACAGAAAAAGATATACAATGTAAAGAGTAAGCACCAGAAAGCTGGAATGGCTATTTTAATATCAGACAAAACAGACTTCCAGACAAAAATTATCAGAAATAAAGAGGGGAATGTCATAAAGATAAAGGGTTGATACATCAGGAAGATGACAGCAGTGCTATGAGAGAGATTGATAGCTGTAAATGCATACATTAAAAAAGAAGAAAGATCTCAAGTCAGTAAGCTAACTGTACACCTTAAGGAATTAGATAAAGAGCAAAGTAAACCCAAAGCTGGTAGAAGGAAGGAAATCAGAAAGATTAGAGTAGAGATAAATGGAATAGAGAACAGACAACAAAGTAGAGAAATTCAATGAAACCAAAAGTTGGTTCTTTGAAAAGATCAACAAAATTGACAAACCTTTAGCAAAACAAACAAACAAACAAAAAACAACTAAGAAAAAAGAGAAGACTCAAATTACTAAAATCAGAAAGGAAAGTGGGGACATTACTACTGATTATACAGAAATGAAAAGGATTATAAGAGAATACTATGAACAATTGTATGCCAACATATAGGATGACCAAGAGGAAATGGACAGATTCCACATGACCTACCAAAATTGATTCATAAAGAAATAGAAAATCTGAATACAGTCATGCAGTGCATAATGACATCTTGGTCGATGATGGATCACATATATAACAGTGGTCCTATAAGATTAATGCCATATAGCCTAGGTGTGTAGTAGGCTATAATCTAGGTTTGTGTGAGTATACTCTATGATGTTTGTAAGATGAAATCACCTAATGATGCATTTCCAGACATATCCCCATTGTTAAGTGACACATGACTGTAGATCTATGAATAGTAAGGAGATTGAATCAGTAATCAAAAACCTCCCAATAAAGAAAAGCTCAGGACTAGATGGTTCAGTGGTGAATTCTACCAAACAGATAAAGAAGAATTAACACCAATCCTTCTCCAACTCTTCCCAATAAAATGAAGAGGGAACATTTCCTAACTCATTCCATGAGAGTAGGGTTGCACTGATATCAAAGTCAGACAAAGACAATAAAACAAAACTACAGACCCATATTCCTTATGAATATTGATGTAAAAATCCTCAAAAAATTACTAGCAAACCGAATTCAGCAGCATATTAAAAGGAATATACACAATGACCAAGTGGGATTTATTCCTGGAATGCAAAGATGGTTGAACATATGAAAATTAATCAATGTAATACACTACATTAACAGAATAAAGGGAAAAAACTACATGATTATTTTCATTGATGCACAAAGAGCATCTGACAAAATTCAACACCCTTTCATGATAAAAACACTCAATAAACTAGGAATAGAACTTCTTCAACATGATAAATACTATATATAAAAACTCACAGCAAATATCGTACTCAATGGTAAAAGACTGAAAGGCTTTTCCCTAAGATCAGAAACAAGACAGGATGCTCACTTTTATCACTTCTATTCAACATAATACTGGAAGTTGTAGCCAGAGCAATTAGGCAAGAAAAAGAAAGAAAAGGCATCCAAATTGGAAAGGAAGAAGTAAAATTATCTCTGTTCACAGACGACATGATCTTATATGTAGAAAACCCTAAATATTCCACAAAAAATTGTTAGAGCTAATAAACGAATGTAGCAAAGCTGCAGGATACAAAATCAACACAAAAGTCTATTGCATTTTATATGCTAGCACTGAATAACCTGAAAAGGAAGTTAAGAAAAAAATTCCATTTACAATAGCCTCAAAAAGAATAAAATACTTAGGAACAAACCTAACCAAGGAGGTGAAAGACTTGCAAGCTGAAAACTAAAATACTGCTGAAAGAAATTAAAGAAATAAATACAAAGTGCTATTGTCTGAATGCATGTGTACCCCTAAATTCATACACTGAAATCCTAACTCCACAAAGTTAATGGTATTAGTAGGTGGGGCTTTGGGAGTGCTTAAATCTTTTTTTTTGAGGAAGATTAGCCCTGAGCTAACATCTGCTGCCAATCCTCCTCTTTGTTGCTGAGGAAGATTGGCCCTGAGCTAACATCCGTGCCCATCTTCCTCTATTTTATATGTGGGACGCCTGCCACAGCATGGCTTGCCAAGTGGTGCCATGTCCACACCTGGGATCCAAACCAGAGAACCCCGGGCTGCCAAAGCAGAAAGTGCTCACTTAACCGCTGCACCACCAGGCTGGCCCCAGGAGTGCTTAAATCTTGAGGGTGGAGCCCTCACGAATAGGATTAATGCCTTTATGAAAGAGGCTCCAGAGAGATCCCTAGCCCCTTCTGCGTTATGAGAATACACAAGAAGTCTGTGACGAAAGAGGGCCCTCACCTGACTATGCTGGCACCCTGATCTTCTTGTACTTCCGGCCTCCAGAACTGTGAGCAATAAATTTCTGCTGTTTATAAACTATCGAATCTGTGGTATTTTCTTATAGCAGCCTGAATGGACTAAGACAGAAAAATTGGTACTGACAAGTGGGATTGCTGCTAAAGAAATACCTCAAAGTGTGGAAGCAGCTTTGGAACTGGGTAATAGGCAGAGGTTGGAAGAGTTTGGAGGTGCACGCTAGAAAAAGCCTACACTGCCGTGAATGGACTGTTAAGGGCAAGTCTCATGAGGGCTCAGAAGGAGAAGAGGAAAGCTGTGGAGAAAGCCTCAATCTTCTTAGAGAATAGTTAACTGACTAGCATATTGGTAGAAATATGGACAGGAAAGGCCATGCTGATGAGGTCTTAGATGGAAATAAGGAACATGTTATCGGAAAGTGGAGAAAAGGTGATCCTTATTAAGAAGTGGCGAAGAGTTTGGCAGAATTGTGTTCATGTCCTAGTTTTCTTGTGGAAGGTAGGACTTGTGAGTGATGTTAAAAAACAAAATTCACAAAAATCAGTTGCATTTCTGATTATCAGTTACATTAATAACGAAATAGCAGAAAGAGAAGTCAACAATACAATCCATCTACAATTGCAACAAAAGGAATAAAATATCTAGGAATAAATTTAACCAAGGAGGTGAAAGACCTATACACTGAAAACTGTAAGACATTATTGAAAGAAATCGAAGAAGACATAAAGAAATGGAAAGATATTCCATGCTCATGGATTGGAAGAATAAACATAGTTAAAATGTCCATATTACCTAAAGCAATGTACAGATTCAATGCAATACCAATCAGAATCCCAATGACATTCTTCACGGAAATAGAACAAAGAATCCTAAAATTTATATGGAACAACAAAAGACCTCAAAGAGCCAAAGCAATCCTAACAACAACAACAACAAAAAAACACAAAACAAAACTGGAGGCATCACAATCCCCGACTTCAAAATACACTATAAAGCTATAGTAATCAAAACAGCATGGTACTGCCACAAAAAAAGACACATAGATCAATGGAACCGAATTGAAAGCCCAGAAATAAAACCACAGATCTATGGACAACTAATCTTTGACAAAGGAGCCAAGAACATACAATGGAGAAAGGAAAGTCTCTTCAATAAATAGTGCTGGGAAAACTGGACAGCCATGTGCAAAAGAATGAAAGTAGACCATTATCTTAGACCAAACACAAAAATGAACTCAAAATGGATTAAAGACTTGAATGTAAGATGTGAAACCATAAAACTCCTAGAAGAAAATATAGGCAGTTCACTCTTTGACATCAGTCTTAACAAAACCTTTTTGAATACCATGTCTACTCAGGCAAGGGAAACAAAAGAAAAAATAAACAAATGGTACTACATCAGACTAAAAAGTTTCTGCAAGTCAAAAAAAACCATGAACAAAATGAAAAGACAACCCACCAACTGGGAGAAAATATTTGCAAATTAAATGTCCGACAAGAGGTTAATTTCCAAAATATATAAAGAACTCATACAACTCAACAACAAAAAAGCAAACAACCCAATCAAAAAATGGGGAGAGGGGGGGCTGGCCCCGTGGCCGAGTGGTTAAGTTCGCGCGCTCCGCTGCAGGCGGCCCAGTGTTTTGTTGGTTCGAATCCTGGGCGCGGACATGGCACTGCTCATGAAACCACGCTGAGGCAGCGTCCCATATGCCACAACTAGAAGGAGCGACAACGAAGAATATACAACTATGTACTGGGGGGCTTTGGGGAGAAAAAGGAAAAAATAAAATCTTTAAAGAAAAAAAAAATGGGCAGAGGATATGAACCGACATTTTTCCAAAGAAGATATACAGATGGCCAACAGGCACATGCAAAGATGTTCTACATCACTAATTATTAGGGAAATGAAAATCAAAATTACAATATCACCTTACACACTTCAGAGGTTATAATTAATAAGACAAGAAATAATAAATGTTGGAGAGGATGTGGAGAAAAGGAAACCCTCATACACTGCTGGTGGGAATGCAAACTGGTGCAGCCACTATGGAAAACAGTATGGAGATTTCTCAATAAATTAAAAATAGAAATACCATATGACCCAGCTACCCCGCTACTGGGTATTTATGCAAAGAACATGAAATCAACAATTCAAAGAGATTTATGCATCACTATGTTCCTCACAGCATTATTCACAATAGCCAAGTGGAAGCAACCCAAGTGCCCATCAATGGATGAATGGATAAAGAAGACCTGGTATATGTATATGTATATGTGTATACACACACACACACACACACACACACACACAAAATGGAATACTACTCAGCCATAAAAAGGACGAAATTGTGCCACTTGTGACAACATGGATGGAACTTGAGGGCATTATGCTAAGAGAAATAACTCAGGAAATTTCAGATTGACTGTTTAAAGGTCATATTCCTGGGAGGGGCTGAAACTGTAACTAAGTTTTGGTTTGCTGTCATGGGGGCCATTTTGGGGCCTGTTATTTCCTTTCTTAACAGTGATGAAACTATTTGGCTGAAGACATTTTTAAGCAAAATGCTGGAAGAGCAGCTTGGCTGCTCTTAAATGCTTACAGAAAGTCTGAGAAGAGAAAAATGATTTAAAGGTGGAATTCTTAAAAGGGATGCAGAAATGTAAAATTTGGAAAATTCTCAGCCTACCTATACTGAAAGAAATAAGAAAGCTTGTTCAGGAGTGAACACAAGGGGAATGACCAAACTTGATAAGAAGACTGGTGTGGATCAACCATTTCAACAGAAGCTTGGAGCAATTCATCAAGACACTGGGGAGACTGACTGGCCATCTAAACAGAAACCAGGACCTACTGTCCAAGGCAATAGAAGAATGATCCGAAGGCATTTCAGAGAACTTCATGGCTGGCCATCCCATTACAGTCCCAGACTGCAAGGGCCTGAGGGGCAGAACTATTTCAAAGAAGGGGCCTCTGCTTCCTAGCACCCCCTCACATCACAGGCTCTGCTCCCCAAATTCTGGCACCCAGCACCTCAACTGCCCCAGGTATAGTGCCGGCTGTAGTGGCGACCCGTCCAGAGGGCACGGGCAGTAAACCTTGGCAGTGTCCACAGTGCCAGGCGTGGCTATCTCCACTTAAGATTCCAAAGGATGGTCCCTCCTGGAGCCCCTGGTGTGTAACCAGACTGAGGGCCGCTTAGGGGGCCAAGCCACCACAGAGAGCTCCCACTAGGGCAGTGCCTGGTGGAGCCGTGAGAGTGAGGCTACTCTCAAAACCCCAAGCCAAGTAGAGCCACTGATGTGAGATTGCACCTGCAGAGAGCCACAGGCAAGGGACTCCAACCCATGAGATTAGGGGTGGAGCCACCCATTAGTCCAGAAGAAACCCTGGCCCAGTGTGCCTTAAGGTTTTGGACTTGCGTAGGACTTGTTACCCCTTCTTTCTTCCCTATAGCTCCCTTTTGGAATGGGAATGTTTACCCTATGACTGTCCCACCATGGTATTTTGGAAACACATAATTTGATTTCAGAGGTTCACACCTGGAGAGCAACTGACTTAGGATGAATTGTACCTTGAGTCTCACCCATATCTGATTTAGATGAGACTTTGGACTTAGACTTTTGAGTTGACGCTGGAACAGGTTAAGACTTTTGGGGCTGTTAGATGGAATGAATATATTTTGCATGTGAGAAGGACATGAATTTTGGGTGGCCAGGGGCAGAATTCTATGGTCTGAATGTTTGTGTCCTCCCAAAATTCATATATTGACATCCTTGCAAAGGTGATGGTATTAGTAGGTGAGGCTTTGAGAGGTACTTAAATCATGAGGGTGGAGCCCTCATGAATAGGATGTGCCTTTATAAAAGGGGCTCCAGAAAGATCTCTCACCCCTTCTACAATTTGAGAACACAGCAAGAAGGTGCTGGAAATGAATCAGAAAGAGGGCCCTCACCAGACGGTGACCACGCTGGTGCCTTGATCTTTGACTTCCCAGCCTCCAGAACTGTGAGCAATAAATTTCTGTTTTTTATAAGTTACTCAGTCTGTAGTATTTTCTTATACCAGCTTGAATAGACTAAGACAGAAAGACATCCTGTGTTCATGGACTGGAAGACTTAAGATGACAATACTACTCAAAGCAATCAGAACAAAGCTGCAGGACTCACACAGACTCCAAAACTTACTACAAAGCTACAGTAATCAAAACAGTGCAATACTGGTATAAGGACAGACATACAGACCAATGGAATAGAACAGACAATCTAGAAGTAAACCCTAACATATACAGTCAATTGATTTTCAACAAGGATGCCAAAACCATCTAATGGGGAAGGGACAGTCTTATCAACAAATGTTGCTGGGAAAACAACATCCACATGCAAAAGAATGAAGCTATACCCTTACCTTACACCAGATACAAAATAAATTCAAAATGGATCAAAGACCTAAACCTAAGAGCTAAAACTATAAAACTCTTAGAATAAAACACAGGAGAAAATCTTCATGACATTGAATTTGGCATTGATTTCTTGTATATTACACCAAAAGCACACGCAAATAACCATAAAGATAATTGGACTTGATTAAAATTTAAAACTTTTGTGCATCAAAGGACACACAGGAGTGAAATGACAACCTACAGAATGGGAGAAAATACTTATAAATCCATACATATTTTAAAGGATTAATATCTAGAATATATAAAGTACTCCTATAACTCAACAACAACAACAAAATAACCCAATTTAAAAATGGGCAAAGGACTTGGCCAGTAAGCAAGATGTTCAACATCATTAGTTATTAGGAAAATGCAAATCAAAACTACAATGAGAGGCCAGCCCCATGGCATAGTGGTTAAGTTTGGCATCCTCTGTTTTGGCAGCCCAGGTTCGCAGGTTTGGATCCCGGGCATGGACATACATCACTTGTCAGCCATGTTGTGGCAGTGACCCACACATAAAGTGGAGGAAGATTGGTACAGATGTTAGCTTAGGGCTAATCTTCCTCAGCAAACAAAAAAACACACAATGAGACAGATATCACTACATATCCATTAGGATGGCTATTATCAAAAAATCAAAACATAAAAAGTGTTGATGAGAATGTGGAGAAACTGAAACCCTGACATTGCTGTTGGGAATGTTAAATGGTACAGCTTCTGTGGAAAGCAGTTTGGCATTTCCTCAGAAAGTTAAAGTTAAACATAGAATTATCATATGATCCAGCAATTCCACTCCTAGGTATATATTAATAAAAAGAATTGAAAACAGGGACTCAAACAGATACTTGTACACCAATGTTCATAGCATTATTTAAAACAGCCAACAGGTGAAAACAACCCAAGTGTCCATCAACAGATGAATGAGTAAACAAAATGTGGTATATACATACAATGGAATATTATTCAGCCATTTTTATGAATCCATTATGGATTTTATGGAATCCATTATGAATCCATCCATATGAAGCCATTTTAGGAATCAAATTCTAATACATACTACAATATGAAAGAACACTGAAAACATTATGCTAAATGAAAGCAGCAAGAGACAAAAGGAAAAATATTGTATGATTCCACTTTATACATGGTACCTAGAATAGGCAAATTTATAGAGATAGAAAGCAGAATAGAGGTTACCAGGGGAAGGAGAGAACTGAAAACTTGTTTAGAATAGTTTGCACTTCTTAGAATTTTATATAAATGAAAACATAAAATATGTACTTTAGGGGCTGGCCCCGTGGCTGAGCAGTTAAGTTCGTGGGCTCTGCTTCAGCAGCCCCAGGGTTTCGCCAGTTAGGATCCTGGGCATGGACATGGCACTGCTCATCAGGCCATGCTGAGGTGGCGTCCCGCATAGCACAACCAGAGGCACTCATAACTAGAATATACAAGTATGTACTGGGGGCCGGGGTGGGGGGGATGCTTTGGGGAGAAGAAGGAAAAAAAAAAAGATTAGCAACAGGTGTTCTCTCAGGTGCCAATCTTTTAAAAAAAATGTACTTTATTCTTTTTGGTCCAAATTTTTTCACTAAGGATAATTACTCTGAGATTCATCTGTGGTGTTGTATCAACAGTTCATTCTGCTTTATTTCATATTATTGCAAAGTATGCATGTATCATAATTCGTTTATATATTCACCTCTTGATGGATATTTGGGGTTTCCAGTTCTTGGCTAACACAAGTAAAGCTGCTATGAATGTTTGTGTGCAAGTTTTTGTATATACACATGCTTTCATTTCTTGTGGGTAAATACCTACCTGTGGAATGGCTAGGTTATAAGATAAGTGTATGTTTAACTTTTTTTGTTTTCTGGTGAGGAAGGTTTGTCCTGAGCTAACATCCGTTGCCAGTCTTCCATTTTTTTGACTTGAGGAAGATTAGCCCTGAGCTAATATCTGTGCCAATCTTCCTCTATCTTCTACGTGGGATGCCTCCACAGCATGGCTGACCACTGCAGTAGGTTGGGACCTGGGATCCAAACCTGCGAACCTGGGCTGCCCAAGTGGAGCGCACAGAGCTTCAACCACTCGGCCACGGGACCAGCCCCTATGTTTAGCTTTTTAAGAAACTACCAAACTTTTTCCAAAATCTCATACTAGCTATGTATGAGAGTTCCAGTTGCTCCTCATCTTCACCTATGCTTGGTATGGTCAGTCTTTAAAACTTTAGCCTTTCTAAAGGTACAGTGGTATCTCATTGTGGTTTTAATTTGCATTTCCCTAATGGTTAATGATGTCAAGCATTTTTCATGTCTTTTTTGCCATTTGTCTGTCTTCTTTCGCCAAGTGTCTGGTCAAATGTTTTGCCTGATTTGAGGGGGATTGTTTGTTTTCCTATCAAGTTATAAGAATTCTTCATATACTCTGAATATTGGTCCTTTATCAAGCATGTGATTTGCAAATATCTTCTCAGTCCGTGGCTTTTCATTCAGTTCCCTGCGGGGTCTTTTACTGAGGACCTCAGTTCCTCCTTGACTGCTGGCTGGGAGCTGCCCTCAGCTCCTTACTATGTGGGCCTCTCCATAGACAGCTCACAACATGGAAGATTGCTGCAGAGGCAAGTGAGAAGAATCAGAGAAACTGTGTGAACAAGACAAAAGCTACAGTCTTTCATAATCTTCTAAGGGACATCTTGTCATGTTTGCTGTATTCTATTCCTTAGAAGCAAGTCACCAGGTCTAGCCTATACTCAAGGGGAATGAATCATACAAAGGCATGAATACCAAGAGGCAAGGACCAGGAGCTATCTCAGAAGCTGCATCCAGAAGATATGCAGATGCCAATCATAAAATACTATCTTCAAAATTCTGTTTTCAGTACTTTAATTCTTCCTGGTTTTTTTTTCTTTTAAAGATTTTATTTTTCCTTTTTCTCCCCCAAAGACCCTGCTAAAGCTGTATATTTTTAGTTGTGGGTAGTTCGGGCTGTGGCATGCGGAACACTACCTCAGCATGGCCCAAGAAGTGGTGCCATGTCTGCGCCCAGGATCCGAACTGGCGAAACCCCGGGCCGCTGCAGCGGAGGCACGCGAACCTAACCACTCAGCCACGGGGCCAGCCCAAATTCTTCCTGTTTTTTATCTTTCTGGAAGTACTACTAGATGTTGTTGTGTATACTATTATCCTCCTAATCTTTACTTTTCTAATTAGTTACTTTTTTTTTTTTGAGGAAGATTAGCCCTGAACTAACATCTGCTGCCAATCCTCCTCTTTTTGCTGAGGAAGGCTGGCCCTGAGCTACTATCTGTGCCCAACTTCCTCTATTTTATATGTGGGACGCCTACCACAGCAAGGCTTGACAAGTGGTGCCATATCTGCACCCAGGATCCAAACCGGCGAAGCCTGGGCCTCCGAAGCATAACAGGCACACTTAACCACCTCGCCACCGGGCCGCCCCCCTCTATTTATTTGCCTTCTATTGAACGAGTTCCTCAATTTAGTGTTCTCACTATTTCAATCAATGGAATCCAGTCTACCATTTATCTCATCTGTGTTATTTCAACTATTATATTTTTCCAGTTATAGTTATATTTGGTTATTTTATGACCCTTGTTTCATATTGCTAATATCTTATACCTTTAATATTTATCACACCATCTTTAAATTACTGGTGTCTTTTCAAGTATTTCTGCTTCAGATGGTATTCACTTTTTCTTTTGAGGCAGTTTTCAGGCATCCAACTACTCTTGCTTGTGAATCTAAATTCTCCTGCAGGGATGGATGGGCTACAAGTCTGGGAAGGTATACTGGGCAAGGGTCAAAAACCAGAATGTTAAGTGTTGAAGGAGGGGAAGGGACAAAGCTTGGGTCAAAGAGTTCCAGGAACCACAAGACCACAAGTAATTGCTCCCATTCAGTATCGTACCACTAAACCACACTTTATTTCAGGGTCTTACCTTTAACCCAGTTAGGAAGCAGCAGCTCTTGTAGGAGGCAGTCTCCCCAGATTGTAGTCCTAACTGTACTGTGCTAACTCAGATGTTTTGAAAGGGAAAGGGTAGAGAGTGAGTGAAAGGCCCAAGGTAGGCAGGTCATCCCCCCTATTTTCATCAACTCCTCACTCATCAGAGACTTTACACTGCCCTGATATTACCCCTGTGGACACTGTATCAGTAGTCTGGCCCGTAGCCTCCATTTCTATAGTAAGGGGGACAGCTATGATTTGTCTCAAGGCAGGGATCAGCCCTTTTTTCTGTGAAGGACCAGACAGTAAATATTTTTGGGCCATAAAGTCTGTCCCAACTACTCAATTCTGCGTTTGCAGTGAGAAAGTATGGCTGAGTTCCAATTACTTAAAGTAATTAGATTTAAATTTAAAATTTAAATTGGATTTTAATTTAAAAGTACTTAATTTGAGTTCCAAAACTTAATTTAAAAAACAGATACCAGGCTGGATTTGGTGGGACGGCAGTAGTTTTGCCACTCCCATCCCAAGGCAAAGGTGGGGTAAGGAGCAAGGAGGCAAAAGCAGAAAAACTACTTTTCTTAATACATCCTATTATTGCCTCCACCAGTGGCCCTGTCTTTCAAAGTTACAGCCACTTTGCCTCACTCTTAACAGTTGAACGAGTCTTTTGACTACCCTAGGGGTTTCTCATTTTTGTTGTTTTGTTATTTTTCTGGATTCCATGTTCCCTTTATAGTTCTAGGAAAGAAATAGGAAGCACATGCTACTTTACCACCTTGGCAGGAATGGGAAACCAAGTCAATAATTGTTTTCTTTTGCGTTTTATTTATATATTTTTTGGCAGCAAAATTGTGTTTATTTAAAAAAAAAATCTGGACTATGAACACACTTCACTGCTTCACAGTTGAAGAACCCAAGCCAAATAAAAAGACCAATATTAAAAGCAGCATAACTGGTTACTGTCTTAAAGATACATAAAAAGAATCAAATGCTACAGTATAGGAAGACAATCACCCCCATGTCAGAAATCACAACTTCTTCCAAATAAAGAAAATGACCCATCTGCCATATTGAATTGATATTTATTTCAGGGCATGCCATGTCAAAATAAAACAAAAGAGTCAACCCTTGCCTTTAATAATAATATTGTATTATAAAAGCACTTTACAACTCCACCCCATCTTTGAGTATAAGTTACTGGTATGTGGGCTAATGATTATCTGAAAACATTTCTCTATTCAGACCCATAATCCAAGTGCTCTCTGAATATTACAAGGTGACAATAAGTAGGAAGTGGAGGAGGAAGAGGAAAGAGGGGAATAAGGTTTCCTAGTTAAGGGTTTTGTTACAATGAGGGGATGAGGAAGTATGAAGATATTTTTGTTGTCTTTTCAACTTTATACTGTGTTAAGTAATGCTTACAACATAAATTCAGCAGGCTTTTCCTGAGCTGTAACTCAGAAATTTCCTTCCTGCAAACAATGTATTTACAAATGTGTTTATTAACTTACACAGCAATCTCACAATAACTAGTAAAGATTAAAATGGTGCACTTCTAGTATATTTGTTTGCAGTGTTTTAAGGGAAATACATATTGCCAAGGTGATGAAGCTCAAAATAGATGGAACAAAACATCTAAAAATTGAAAGTAGTTAAAATAAAAAGGCAAAGAAATAAATATCACCAAAGAAAAAAGATTAATCGTAGCTTAAATATAAAACTAAATCACTAGTTAATTAACCAAACTATACAGATCTAATAAAAAGCAAAACCAGCCTGAAAGACCCAACATTAAAAAAATGCTAAAAAAAATAAGGCTTAAATCTGTATAATATTGAGTTTTATTTCCATTCTCTCCTTTCCCTCTTCTATGTCTGCTTTTTCAGATCTGCCTCTAGGGGCTTAGAAGAAAACTGTTTCCGTTTTCAATTTGACCTCAAATGTCCTGAGCAAAGAAAGTATTTGCTATTCTGTTGAGGATTCTTTTGCTGGTAAGCTTTAGATATTATTGTTTCTACTGGTTATAGCAATTTTGATCAAGGTGCCAAATTTAAATTCTTCCACTGGTTCTTCTTAAAGGAATTTGATTTCTATAGTGCCTTGCCTGCATAGCATTTTTCAAAAAGAGAAAGAAAAGCCCAAGAGAAATCTATTGCTTAAAAAAGTTTTTTTTTTTTTAAACAAACAGAATAACTATCTTGACAATTTTAAAATCTTGGGAGAAATACTTCATTAGAAGAATTAAATAGTAAAAACCTGTTCTGAAGCACTTTTACTTTTCTCTCCCAGAGTCTAATAAAGCATATGTGAAAGGGTCGTTTGTTTTGGTCAGAAATTCATTTTATGTTTATCTACTTGTAAGTACTCAGCATGTTCATTAGGACTCATTGTGAAGATGCACCAGAACCCTTTTCTTAGTCAAGCACTGCCTACCACGATAGTTGAGTTTTGACCTCAAATAAGGTCTAAGTAATTAGTATTAGTGCTCAAGAATAATTTTGGACATCTTGGCCCAAGGCCTAGAGCAAGTGGTATCCCTAAAATTGAAAGATAATTCCAACGGACTTGGTCTAACTGTTCCTTTGCCACCTCTTGTTTGTTTAGAAGGAGGGAGGGTAAGGAATAGAGAATGGGGTAACAGAGAGGTGTAGAACAGCAGGAAGAGGTCAAGTAGGTAGGCCAGTGCTGCTGTGAACAACTAACTGCTCCTTAACCAAGCCACATACTGCTGAGATTTCCATCATTTTGAAGTACATTATCATAACATTACAAAGGAAAAAAAATGTTAAGAAAATGTATCTAATTTTTAAAGTTATCACTGGAATATGCTGGAATTGTTTGGCTTTTGGTAAAATATAAATAATGAAGACACTGACTTTTTTGTGCTTGTGAAGCTAATAGATCATCTCCACGAGACAGGCAGCAATGATGAATTGCAATATGTTATTACTGAAGGGAAAAGGTTCAAGCCAATATTCACACTGCAGTCAATGAAAGAGTAAGGGGGCCAAAGCAGTGAGTTTCTGGAGAAAAGCTGAAGATGCCATGGGGATTAGCAGGAACAGCCTCCTTCGCTGACTGGTTGCTCCTGAGGCTTTTCCAGTTTTATGTCAATCACTGAAACAAAAGTTAAGGAGCTATAAATGCGAAAGTACGATTCCAATTCTGCTGAACACTGACATCTCTGGCAAGCTCCTTCCATTCCTATTTGGCTTCCGAACCTACACAGCCACTATTTTCTATACAGCTATCTCACTATATGAGGTGCTCGAATGGAATAAACTTGCTTGTATTTACTATATGCAACTAGAGTCAGTGTAAGGTTAAGCCTTATTCATGGGAATCTACTCCAAGGAAATTATTCTATAGGAGCAAGAAACTATATAAAGGTGATATTCCTTATGGAATTATCTATAATAAAAATCTTAAAATGGCCTACAAGAGAGGTCCAACAACAGGAGGGGAATTCACTAAATGATGACTTCAACTCTGTAGAACATATTATGCTATTAAAAGTAATAAAAGCTTAGAAAACAAAATATTTATAAGTGGGAAGAACTGAATACAATGTGCTATGAATTCTATGGCTTAATAAAAATGTCTGCAGATGGAAAAATACTAGAAGGTAAATGTAAAAGGAACAATGAAAATATCAAAATTCAAAATCCCTTGAATTAATTAATATTAGATGTGTTTTATTATGTCCTGTTTCTGAAAGCAGAGATCATGATAAAGCTCTGGACTGAACTGTTTATTTCCTGCCTATGCCAAGTAGAAAGCTCAAATTTTAGAAAAAGCAGGGCAAGAAAGTATGAATATACTGTGAGGGAACAACCCAAAGCCAACAGGACTCAAAATTAAGAAGCAGAAACCTGGGATTCTAGGAGTTCCTGCTCATTAAAAACCAAGCATGCAAATAAACACAAGCCCTCTCAATGATTAATTGTAGTGAGCAGCAGGCTGCAATGTGTGCACTTGGATACCCAGATCTCATTTGCTATTGAAAACCTTGGAGCTTCTATGTTTCTAAGTCATCAATTCCTGGCTGTAAAAGGCAATGGTATAATATTTCTTAGCCAACCAAGGAGGGCTCTAAAGACTAGTGTTAACAGTAAAATTTTCAGATGAAACGAAAAGGATACTGTCTTCTCTGCTTCTGTCCTGTGTGCTTTCCATTCCAGGCAAAGCTGCAGCAACACGTCGGAAGAGCTGTGGAAAAGAGAGAATTGTGATAATTGGGAGGGAAAATGTACCAAATGATGTCAGGTAAGGGTGGATGACCACTGGATGGTGAGTTAAAGGATACGGCTTCTGGGTTATTCCTCACTTAAACCTTAGAATAATGAAAGCATATTAAAATGTCTATTTATTCTATAAATGAATATTATATGAAAAGCAGAACACCAAATACAAAAAGGTATAAAGACATGATCCTTGCTTTCCAACTGATGAGATTAGACATGAACAAACAGCTAAGAAATAAACAGCAAAAATGTCATTTGAGTCATAAAAACAAAGTACTATTGGAACTCAGAGTAAGGACAGATTGTTCATTTAGTAAAACTGTATTGTGGCTTTCCTATCTTTTATAAAAGGTTAGGTTCTAAAGTCAGTGTGTATATATAGTGAAAGTCAGTCTTATCTAAATTACCCTTGATAATTCCTTAGGAAAGCACTATGTTAGGGACTAACACACCACCTCTCAAGTCCAACACAGCTGGCTTTTCCTCCATCATTGGAAAGAGTGCCAGTGGAAGTGGTTGGCTGGTGTTTGAGATATGATGTTACGAAAAATAGCTTCAAAAGGAGAATCACACTCAAGCCTGGGGAGATGTTCACTTTGAGAGGCATGTGGGAACACAACTAACTGAAGGCAAAACAGATTCATATCTCTTTTTGTGCCCAAACCAAGGCATATGCTCACTGGGTACAATGGCATGTGAAAGTGCCTGATTATTTAAATAATTTCTCTTTTTGTTAGGCACGCGGTGTAAAATTCCTACATGTTAAATGCATATGTGATGTAACTCCCTTCTACTCACTAACTGCTTACTTGAGGCATTGTCTCAGTTTCCCCAGGGACAAAGAAATGAACAAGACGAAGTTTTTTATTTAAAGGAGCTCAGACTGGTAAAAGAGAGAGACTCAAATGATTCTGTTATAATGTGATGAGTGCTATAAACCAAGGAAGTACAAAATGATACGAGAATATAGATGTACAAAGGCCCTCTTCAGGTGGTAACTCTTTAGGCAGTAACATTTGAATAGAGACTAAAGGCAGTTTTAAAATTTCACTTAGCTAAAAAAGATACTGTGCAAAACACTCAGAGTTTAAGTGCTCCATAAATGTTGCTGCATTAAAATGAGAAGGAAAAGAAAGAACAAAAGGCTAGAGATGAAAGACTTGGAACTATATGTAATCTGTTTAGAGAAAGAAGTATAAAAAAGGAGAAAATTTTTATCTGTAGCCAATAGCCTGATGGGGCAGGATTAGGGAAGACTTAAAAAAAAGTATAATTGTCTTGGTTCTATAAAGTTTAGTAGTATTTTAGAGACATACCAAAGTTTAGGCTTTAGCCTCAATATTCAAACAAATGCAGCTATTAGACTTAAAATTGCAGAATGCTTACCTTAACATCATTTCTGGTACTCCAGAAATTGTGCATGATCAAAGACCATGTGGTTATGTAAATTACCATCAATTGAATCAATATAACATTAATTGTATAAGGTGGGTCCATTTGGATTAATATGATTACTCAGTTTCAAATATACATCAGCATTCTAGATAATAAATGCTGCAATGATAATTGACTGAAAGCTGTTAATTTTATGAACAAAAATAACTTAAAATTTACAAAAGCTAAATGAATAAAGAAATAGATTGACAGAGTGTATTAGATAACTTTAGGAAGAGTATTATACCCTTTTAAAGCTAGGAGGTGTTTATAAAAATTTAATTAATGCAAAGTTAGAAAAGAATTCTAATCTTTTTGAAGTTTTTGTATATTAGCATCAGATAAATTAAAAGCAGAATGTCAACTTGGCTCAAAATTTTATGCATCAGGAAAAAGTCAACACCCATTAAAAATCACCTTTCATCCAGGACCTTGAGGGTATTGTGTTAAGTGAAATAAGCCAGACAGAGAAAGACAATCTCTGTATGACTCCACTCATATGTGAAAATTAAACACATGGACAAAGAGAAGGGATTAGCGGTTACCAGGGGAAAGGGGGGTTGAGGGGTGGGCACAAAGGGTAAAGTGGTGCACCAACAATATGACTGACAAATAATAATGTACAACTGAAATTTTACAAGGTTGTAAACTATCATAATCTCAATAAAAAGTAAAAAAAAAAAAAAAAAGGAAAAAAAATCACCTTTCATCCAGACATAAAGAATATAGACTATGAAGGAAAACATATTTTATAGAAAATAAGAAAGTTTGACAAGAAGTGTTCTCCCACCAACATCAACTGAAAACAGCCATCTACTTAGTAATGCAAATAGGCAATACGTATAGTGACTACAGGAATAAGTTAGCAGCTGACAATGTGGCACTAGATCAAACTCTGTATCCCAGATATTCATTCTATAATCATGATAATTCAGTCTTGGCCTCAATGATTTTAACATTGGCCATCTAGCCATAATGTTTGGTCAGCACATTTCCAATTTCAGTAAAGATGAGGGCAATGAAAAAGAACTGGGAAAAATTTCAGAGGAAAGAACTGCTTGAACAAATATTCAGAGATAGAAAAGCACAAGGTATATTCTAGAATGGTGAGGTAGTCCCGACTGGCCAGAACACAGATTAGAGAAAAGGATTAGGATGAAGCTATACATATTGAAGGTCAGACTAAGAAAGACCTGGAAAGAATATGGACTTCATCCTGTGGGCAAAAGAAGGCACTAAAAAAAGCAGGGAGAACTCGGATTTGTATCAATGACTCCAGCGTCTTACTATGTTTACAGAGACATACAAATCACATATTGAAAGTGAAAGATACTAGGGTGGGATGGCAAAAAGCTAAAAACTAAAAGGTAAAGTGTGTTTACATTCTGGGTAGGCCACATAGGTGACAGGTCATCTTTCTGTTCCTCAGTTTTCTCATCTGTAAAATGGGCTTAAAATAATAGACCTGACTGACTAGACTATTGTGAAAATTAAGAGACATCACTATGTAAACACCTGAGGACTGATCTGTTATATTACAAGTCTTTAATAAACAGTAGCTCTATTTCTACCAGAGACTAGTCACAATAACTCATGGTCCTGTGGGCTACGGGAACAGAAAGTTTTTTCAAATGTTATGAAATTCTGCAGCGAATTCTAGGACTACAGCAAAATACCAATAGGTGCAAAGTTTAAGAAACTACGTAAAACTGGTGAGAAAGGTGTGGGGGCTGGGAGAGACCTTCTGAAAATATTAGAGCAGAAGTAAAATGTTCTTACTTAGGAATCTCTAGAAATCTTCCCCAAGATCTCATAACTTTCTTCTGACATGATATGTTTACTAAACTGCTTACCCGTTCAAGATGCATAATCTTTTCAGCTCCTAAGGATATCAAAGTTCACCATAAGCTAGCTTAGAAACTGAAAATTTGTTTCGTGGGGGAGGCAATGGGAAGTTTGTTTACTTTCTGTGAAAATGGGAAAAAATGCAGTTTACAAGTTTTGAGGGTTTTCAAAAATTAAAATAGGTTCTAATTACTAAAAAGTACATAACTAATGAGATCTTTCAGGGAAGGTATTGTTAATATTCACCACTATCTACCTATTCTCATAATATAACACAGTATTTAATGCATTTATAGAGAAAGTACAGAATTTGAGCCACGAAACTCTAGTACTAACTACCTCATTATTACAGGTTTGTGACCTCAAGGATATTAATTTTTCTAATGCTAAGATTCTTTCTAATAAAAAGGGGAATATAGCTGTGAAGTTCAAAGGACACAATGCTGCTGCTTCTCCTTGGAATGTCCCCCACTACTCCCAGCCCAATCTGTCTGACACTCATCCTTCAGGATCCACTCCCTGATAACTCCTTAGAAAACTTCCTTAACTCATTCCCAGATTCCTTCAATCCCAACATTCTGTTACTCTAATAAAATACTTCTATATACTCCAATAGCACCCTGTATTTCTTGTTTCAGAGCTTTTATTATACTGACTGTAATAGCCTATTTACCTCCCGGTCTTTCCCTCAAGACTTTAAACCTCTGGAGGGCAAGGCTCATATTTCATCTTTTTTTTTTTTTGCCAAGGAAGATTCACCCTGAGCTAACATTTGTGCCAATCTTCCTCTATTTTGTATGTGGGTCACAGCTACAGTGTGGCTACTGACGAGTGATGTAGGTCTGTGCCTGGGAACCAAACCTAGGCTGCAAAAGTGGAGCGCATGAAACTTAACCACCAGCCTACAGGGCCAGCCCCCTCATATTTCATCTTTGTTATCCCAGTACCTGACATGTAGTAGGTATTTTTTAAAATGCTAGCTGAAAGAATGACTAATGGGTATGAAAACACATTAGAAAGCATAGAGTGCAGTACAAATACTTGATTAGTGCCTTTATCCACTGGCTTTTCTGGGTTCACTTGCATCTCAATTCTCAGATAATTCCTTAGCCATGACTATCCATAATACTATCTAGCAGATGATTACAGATCTGAGAAAGCCTCTTCTTTTATCAAGCTAAAGAAAAACTAGCAATACATATACTCACTGAATCCTCCAAACACCAAAAAATGGGCATGAAATCAATATATTCGGTTCCTTGCAGAGAAAGGAAGTATAAAAGGGATTTTAAATTTATATGCAGAGAGTGACAGTGAAGGAAAACTCTGATAAACTTCAACTTGATAAAAAAACAAATGCCACTGAATAATATCTCCAATCAAATAAAAAAGGATTCAACTAACACAAGCAAAAATAACAGGAGGTAACGACAATTAAGAGAGACCAGAGGGGATATAGGGAACAAAATGGATGGGTGAACTGACCCGGGACTCTCTCCCCTCCACAGTACAACAAAGGACTTTAAAAAAAAACCCTGAATTTCAGCTAATGAACCTCATGCCAGGACTCAGAGACCTACAGTATCAAAAGACAGAAGACGGAGCCCCTGCTGCCCACCTCGGAGGAGCTGGAACAGGGTGAGAGAGAAATCGCTCCATCCCCTAGAAACCGGGATCACCAGGCGGGGGGGGGGGGGGGGGGGGGGGGGCTGCGCGACCAGGGGATCGTCTAAGACTCCCACCGCTGGTTCAGTGGAAACCCACTGACGGAGGAAAGCTTCCGTGTGCAGGGACCCCATAAACGCAGGGCCCTGGGAGACCAGAAAACAGAACTGATCCAATCCAGATCGGTGCGTGAGAGAAACCACCCCGCCCCCACCCCGGCAAAGCGCACTGGGCGCCACCATCTTGCCCAAAGGCGGAGAGCTCAGAACACGCGGCTCTTGACCCCCATCTACTGGCGACAGGCTGTAACTGCAACCGAATTCTACCACCATGCGAAAAAACTGCTCCTCTACCATCCAGCAATTTATAAAAGCCCCAGACCAGAAGGAAAACAATAAAGACATAGAATTAAGTCCTGAGGACTTGGAATTAGGTAAACTAAATGAAAATGAGGTCAGAGCAGCTATAATCAAAAAACTCAATGAGGTAGAGAGAAAGATAGAGAAACAAGCCGAGTTCTGGAGTTACTTCACAAAAGAGATTGAAATTATAAAAAATCAAACAGAATTACTAGAGATGAAAAACACAATGGACCAGATAAAACAGAATACGGATTCCCTGAATGCCGGGGTAGACTCCATAGAAGAGCAAATTAGCATAAACGAAGATAGACAGGCTGAATGGCTACAGACAGAGGAAGAAAGAGAACAAAGGATTAAAAGGAATGAGGAAAGTATTAGAGAGATAGCAGATTCAATGAGGAGAAAGAATTTAAGGATCATAGGAATTCCTGAGAACGGAGAAAAGGAAAATGGAGCAGAAAGTGTGCTTAACGAAATTATAGAAGAGAACTTCCCAAATCTAGGGATTGAGGGAGAAATGTGTGTAGAGGAAGCTTTCAGATCTCCTAGATTTGTCAATGTAAAAAGACCTCCTGCAAGGCATATAGTAGTTAAAATGGCAAAAATGGATGACAAGGAAAGAATACTCAGGGCTGCAAGACAAAAGAGAATTACCTACAAAGGAGCCCCTATCAGACTTTCAGAGGATTTCTCTGCAGAAACGTTACAAGCTAGGAGAGAATGGAGTGACATATTCAAAGCTTTAAAAGATAACAATCTTCAGCCAAGAATACTTGATCCAGCAAGAATATCCTTCAGATATGAGAAAGAAACTGAATCTTTTCCAGACAAACAAAACTTAAGGGAATTTGTAACCAAAAGTCCTCCACTACAAGAAATCCTCAAGAAGGCTCTCATACCTGAAAAAAGAAAAAAGGGAGAAAGGGGTCAAAAACCACAGAGTAGGGAGACAGATAAATAGAACCAGAATAGGATAGCAAATATTCAACTATAGCATTAGGATAAAGGTAAGGAAACTACCACAGCAAAGACGATCTTATCACTCTAACTACAAACTCATAACACAAGTTGGAACAAGAAGTGAAAATAATAATTTAGGAGGGGAAGAGCAAAGGGACTAAATTAGTCTAGGCCAAGTAAGTAAGAGACCACCAGAGAATAGACTATATTATACACGAGATTCTAAATACAAACTTCAGGGTAGACACTAAACAACAGAACAGAGACACAAAACATAAATAAGCAAAAATCTAAGAAACCCAGCATAAGAAATTGCAGTATCAAATGGGGAGAACAAAGCATACAGGAAGAGAAAAGCAGGAAAGCCATATAATGAGCAACAGATTGACAGCTTTAAGTCCACATGCATCAATAATCACTCTCAATGTAAACGTACTGAACTCTCCAATAAAAAGACACAGAGTGGCAAAATGGATTAAAGAACAAGATCCAACAATTTGTTGCCACCAGGAAACACACCTCAGGCCCAAGGACAAACACAGGCTCAGAGTGAAGGGCTGGAGGACAATACTTCAAGCTAATAGCAAGGAAAAAAAAGCAGGCGTTGCAATTCTTATATCAGACAAACTGGATTTCAAAATAAGACAGGTAAAGAGAGACACACAGGGACAATATATAATGATCAAAGGGACACTTCATCAAGAAGAAATAACGCTTATAAATATCTATGCACCCAACATAGGAGCACCAAGGTTAATAAAGCAACTATTAACAGACCTAAAGGAAGATGTTAAAAACAACACAATAATAGTAGGGGACCTCAACACCCCACTCACATCAATGGACAGATCATCCAGACAGAAAATCAACAAAGAAATAGTGGAGCTAAACGAAAAACTAAAACAATTGGACTTAATAGACACATATAGATCACTTCATCCTCTTCTGAAGTGCACGTGGAACATTCTCAAGGATAGACCATATGTTGGGAAACAAGGCAAGCCTCTACAAATTTAAAAAAATTGAAATAATAACAAGCATCTTCTCCGATCATAGTGCTATAAGGCTAGAAATTAATTACAAGAAAAAAGCTGAAAAAGGCACAAAGATGTGGAGATGAAACAATATACTACTGAACAAGCAATGGATCATTGAAGAAATTAAAGAACAAATAAAAAAATACTAATGAAAATGATAACATGCCATACCAACTCATATGGGATACAGCAAAAGCTGTATTAAGAGGAAAATTCATTGCAATACAGGCACATCTTAACAAACAAGAAAAATCCCGAATAAGCAATCTTAAACTACACCTAACTGAACTAGAGAAAGAACAACAAATAAAGCCCAAAGTCAGCAGAAGGAGAGAAATAATAAAAATCAGAGCAGAAATAAATACTATTGAAACAAGAAAGGCAGTAGAAAGGATCAATGAAACAAAGAGCTGGTTCTTTGAGAAGATAAATAAAATTGACAAACCCCTAGCCAGACTTGCAAAGAAAAAAAGGGAGAAATCTCAAATAAACAAAATCAGAAATGAAAGAGGAGAAATAACAGACTCTGCAGAAATACAACAGATTATAAGAGAATACTACGAAAAACTCTATGCTAACAGAATGGATAACCTAGAGGAAATGGATAAATTCTTAGACTCCTACAATCTCCCAAAGCTCACTCAAGAACAAGCAGACAATTTGAACAGACCAATCACAAGGAAAGAGATTGAAACAGCAATCAAAAACATCCCAAAGAATAAAACCCCAGGACCAGATGGCTTCCGTGGGGAATTCTACCAAACTTTCAGAGAGGATTTAATACCTATCCTTTTCAAGCTATTCAAAAAAATTAGGGAGGATGGAACACTTCCTAACACATTCTACGAAGCCAACATCATGCTGATACCAAAGCCAGACAAAGACAGCACGAAAAAAGAGAACTACAGGCCAACATCACTGATGAACATAGATGCAAAAATTCTAAACAAAATTTTGGCCACCAGAATTCAGCAGTACATCAAAAGGATAATACATCATGATCAGGTGGGATTCATACCAGGGACACAGGGATGGTTCAACATCCGCAAATCAATCAACGTGATATACCACATCAACAAACTGAGGAATAAAAACCACATCATCATCTCAACAGATGCAGAGAAAGCATTTGACAAGATCCAACAGCCATTTATGATAAAAACTCTGAACAAAATGGGCATAGAAGGAAACTACCTCAACATAATAAAGGCCACATATGACAAGCCCACAGCCAACATCATACTCAATGGGCAAAAACTGAGTGCCATCCCCCTGAAAACAGGAACGAGACAAGGATGCCCTCTATCACCACTCTTATTTAACATAGTACAGGAGGTCCTGGCCAGAGCAATCAGGCAAGAAAAAGGAATAAAAGGAAACCAAATAGGGAGGGAAGAAGTGAAACTCTCGCTGTTTGCAGACGACATGATCTTATATATAGAAAACCCCAAAGAATCCATTGGAAAACTCTTAGAAGTAATCAACAACTACAGCAAAGTTGCAGGGTGTAAAATCAATTTGCATAAGTTGGTAGCGTTTCTATATTCTATCAATGAACTAACAGAAAAAGAACTCAAGAACACAATACCATTCACAATCGCAACAAAAAGAATAAAATACCTCGGGGTAAATTTAACTAAGGTAGTGAAGGACCTATATAATGAAAATTACAAGGCCTTTCTGAGAGAACTGGATGACGACATAAGGAGATGGAAAAGACATTCCATGTACATGGATTAGAAGAATAAACATAGTTAAAATGTCCATTCTACCTAAAGTAATCTACAGATTCAACGCCATCCCAATCAGAATCCCAATGACGTTCTTTACAGAATTAGAACAAAGAATCCTAA